>NW_006399902.1:5269237-5292254 GCF_000299155.1 Elephantulus edwardii | reverse complement strand
AACAACAACAACAACAACATAGGTTTTCCATGAGCACAATTAAGGGTTCTGAGATTCCCATTATTATTAGTGTTAGCCATAATTTATTATGATTCATACCATTAAACATAATCACATAATCCATAAAGCACAACTAAATATTTTTCCGATATTTTCTTTTTTCATCCAAGGTCTAGCTGTCATTAGTAATGCTATCCATTGTGTCACAGCCTCTTCTGAATCCAGCTTGAATTCCCGGCAGTTCTCTTTTGATCGTTTTTTATTACTCTTCAGTAAGATTTTTTTACTTACATATGATATAACATTTTCAATTACAGTTTTGGGGAACAATAAAAAGAAATATGGATCTTTTCCAGTCGATTAGCCACGTAGCTAGCTGTCTTTCATATTTTTTGGCAGAGACTGATAAGCACAACCAGGATTACATCTGTTTCCTGAAACACTTCAGTTGGTATTCCATCATTTCGTGGGACCTTATTTATTTTTTGCCAATGCCTTCAGTGCAGCATAGATGTCCTCCTTCAATACTATTGGTTCATTTGACTACTAATTTTGATCTTTTACAATATATCTTTCCATCGATTCAGTCAATTTGATTCCTTTATAGTCAGTCAGGTGAAGTTCATGTGTACAGTTGTTGCTTACATTTTTAAAATAATTTTTAAATTAATTTTAATGAAAATTTACAGAGACTTTGGATTTCCATTCATTCACTGTTGTACTTTTCTCCCTGCAACCCCCTCCCCGAGTACACTCTTCTCTTTGGAAAGTAAAAGAAAAGTTCCCCCATTTTTTTTGTTTTACAATTCCTTTCCCCAGGTCCACTCCACCATGCAGCCTTCATTCTGGACTCTTGTCATAACAAAAATACCTAACCACATATCCCTTTTAAACAGTTTTCTCCCTCATATGTTTCAATGCAGTATACATTATTTATCCCATCTTCCTCAGTCTCCTCCCAACCCCAAGGTCAGTCCTGTTTTACAACAGTGGCCCTCTGCATTATTTGTCCCTTTGTGACTGAGATGATAGTTCACTCAGCATAATGTCCTCCAGGGTCACCCATTTTGAATAATATTTCATGAGTTCCTTGTTTTTGAATGCAGCATAGTATTCCACTGTGTGACTATATACCACAGCTTCTCTATCCATTCGTTTGTTGATGGGTTTGTTGATGAGTTGTTTCCAACTCCTTGCTATCGTGAACAAAGCCGCGATAAACATGGGTGTGTATATATCTCCTGGGATGTCAGTTATGGTCTCTTTGGGGTATATTCCCAGTAGTGGAATTGCTGGGTCAAACGGTATTTCTATTTTCAACTTTTTTTAAAAAACAAAATTCTCATTTTATTCAGATTGAAATAAACTGTACAGAATTTATTTTCTTCACCAAAAATAACAGTAGTGATTTCTGTATTCTTTCTAGATAAACCACAGAACACTTATTTTTGTAGATTTCCCAGGTTTTGTTTATAAATCAAGATGAGGCAGTAGATATAATCATGAAAAAAGACCAAAGTTATCAGCTGTTAGTGTCCATGGCCTTATAGTCTATTTAGACCATGAAAGAGAAACGTTCACTATACACCTGCCAAAAGTTTTATGAAGGTGTAGGCTCAACAAAGGAATGTAAACAGCAGCAACCCGACCTATAACAACTATAGTAAGTTCTTCCATTCACACTTTAACTGTAATTTGTTCCTTTAGGTTCATACAGTAAAGACAATCTACACTGAAATCCATATTTGGCAAGCTCATAGTTTGCCTCACCCTTGTAATTTTCTTAATTGTCCATTACAGCTTTTTAAAATTCCCACTAATCAACAATCAGTCGTGAGTTTCATTGTAACATTTTATAAAATATATTCCTTACTCCCACACCTCCATAAAATGTATTCCTTAAAAGAACTGTAACTCAATATCTGGTAACTGGATCCACAGTGATAATAAATGTATGTCTAAAATGACTTAACTTAAAATATTCCAGAGTACCACCAAAGATAAGACAAAGAAACAAAGCAGGGCACTTTCACTTATTTGCAACTTTTTGAGAAAGCACTACACTGCCTTCCAGAGTGGTTACACCATTTTACACTTCCACCAGCAGTGAATAAGGGTTCCAGTTTATCCACAACCTTGCCAGCATTTGTTGCTTGCTGTTCTGTTAAATTTTGCTATTCTTACTGTGGTGAGATGATAACTCATAGTTGTTTTGATGTTGCTTTCATTTTTTGTACATTTGCAATGAATAATTGATTAATTATACAAGATTCTATCATGCTATCTCTAGTCTTCTCCATCAACCATGATGTTCCCCAGTGGTAAGAATCTTTGTTTCCTTGACATTGAGATGCAATCCATACTGAAGGCTGCTTTCCTCGGTCTTCTGCAACAAGTGCTTTAAGTCCTCCTCACTTTCACCAAGTTAGATTTTGTCATCTGCATTACATGGGTTATTGATGAATCTCCCTCTGATCCTGATGCCACATTCCTCTTCATAGAGGACTCCATCATGGTGGGTGGAGAAAAGATTGAAACTCTAACAACTTCATCTTACTTGGATCCACAATTAACACCTTTGGTACCAGCAGTCAGGATATCAGGAGATGTTGTGCATTGAGAAAGTCTGCAGTTAGGGATCTCTCCAAATTATTGAGGAGTACTGATGTCAGTTTGAGGATTAAGGTGTGTCTGATTCAGGCCATGGTCTTTCTGATCACTTGCTATGCATCTGAGAGCTGGACAATTAATAGGGATGATAGAAAAATAATTGAGGCCTTTGTGGTGTTGCAGAAAAGCACTGAAAATCACATGGAAGGCCAGAAGAACAAATAAATATGTCTTGGAGAGGGTGCAGGTAGAGTACTCTTTGAAGACAAAGATGATGAGACCTTGCCTCACATATTTGGGTATGTTGCTAGGAGAGGCTATTCCTTGGAGAGGAATGTTTGGAAGGGAGGAGGGTCTGTGAAGGAGAGGAAGACTCTTAACCAGGTGGATTGACACAGTGACTGCTGCAATGGGTCATACTGTGTCAGGAAATGTGAAGATAGCATAGGATAGGACAAGGTTCAGATCTGCTGTTCATAGGGTCGCTATGAGTTGTCCAGCACCTCACAATAACAGCAACATCTCCAGTCTCATTTTGGTCACCAATGCTGTATTTTCCAACTACCAATCCTTCTTTGCCTCCAACTTTTGCATCCCACTTACAATTATTATTAAGGCATCTTTATTACATGTTCTATTAATTTCAGAGTGGAAAAATTGATAGAAATCCTTAAGTTCTTCCTCTTTGGCTTTGGTGTTTGATATGTATATTTGAATAATGGTCTCATTTACAGGACTTCTTTGTATGTCTATGTCCTATCATTCACAAAATTGTACTTCAGGATAGATCTTAAAATGCCTTTCTGGATGATGAATGCCAAACCATTCCTCTGCAGTTTTTAATTTCTGGCATCGTGAATATTGTGATTTTCTGATTCGAATTGCCAATTTCAGCCCATCTCAGCTCTGTAATGTCTAGGATGTCAATCTTTATTCATTCCATTTCATTTTTTTTTTACAGATTCCAATTTTCCTAGATCCATGCTGTATGCTATGTTCCAATTGTTAATGAATGTTTGTGGCCATTTCTCCTTGTCTGTCAGTTTGCCATTCTATTGTGGTCTGCATGTTGCTGTGATGCTGGGATGACTTTAGTAGTTCAAGTACCAGCAGGGGTCATCCATGGTGGACAAGTTTCAGAAGAATTTCCAGACTAAGAAACTAAGAAGCAACACTGGCCATCCATTTCTGAAAGAACAGGACTTTGAAAACCTGATGGACAATGGAAGAATATTGTTAGATATAAAGCTAGAAGATGAGCCCTTGCGGTTGAAGAGAACTGAAAATGCAACTGGGAAAGAGCTACCTCTTCAAAGCAGAGTCTATCATAATGATGCGAGTTGTGTAAAGCTTTCACCTAATAAAGGACCTTCATTTGCTGATGTGGCAAGAATCAAAATGAGAGAAACAGCTGAAACATCTATTGATTCCTGGAACATGGGCTTTGATGATATCTTACTAGGAACCTGGAATCACAGAATTAATAAATAATAATATTGTTGTGTTATGTATTGTCGAGCCATCTGCGACTCATAGCTACCTTATGTACAACAGCCCTAAATCCTGCTCTATCCTGTGCCAATCTTATTGTCTCTGATACACCTACCCCCATTACCCCAGTCACTGAAGCAATCCATTGCATTGAGGGTCTTCCTCTCCTGCGCTGTCCCTCTCCCCTCCCAAATATGACATCCCTCTCCAAGGACTGGTCCCTCCTTACAACATGTCCAAAGTATGTCAGATGAAGCGTCAGAATCCTTGTCTCCAAAGAGCAGCCTGGTTTAACCATCTCCAGGATGAACCTGTTTATTCTCAGCTCCCCCCACCAAACAGGTATGCCTACCTCTCCCAGAAGCAAGATGGAGCCTATGGTTACAAGGCTGAGAGGCAGCACACGGTACGGGAGGAAAGAGGAGGTATAGGAGGGAAAGAAATAGTAATAGCCAACACAGTTATGTGTTATTTTATTCTCACAGTGAGGTAAGTACTACTGTTATTCCTGTTTCACAGTTCAGAATATAAATTCACAGTGAGATTAAGTCACTTGCTCAGGGTTCTTTCGATATTCTGATTCTAGGAGCTTTGGTTAAGTATTAATCCAAAAGTTAGTAATTCAGACTCATCAGTTTTGTTATGGAGAAAAAGAGACCTAGCTATCTGCTTCCATAAATATTAGAGCCTTAGAAACTCCATGGGTCAGTTCCATTCTGTCATATATAGTTATAGGACTTGATGTCATATAGGGTAATGGACTTGATGGCATACAATTAGAAGATCTAACTAGAGTGCAGATTTTTAAGAACTTCATCAGAAATATTATCAGGTTAGTGATTTAAAGACAAAAGTACAATCACAAATTCCTGTTGTTGTCAAATCCATCAAGATGACTTTGACTAACAGAGACCCTATAAACAACAGTGAACCTTTGCCCATCCTGTGCCATCCTCACAATCTCTGCCATGCTCAAGTGCACTGCTGAATCACAATCCATCTTACAGATGGCCTTCCTCTATTTCATTGACCCTCCACTTTTCCTCACATGATGTCTTTTAAGGAGGACCTTGGTTGTGCTTCTAAGATGGACTTTTGGTTCCTTTGGCAGTCCATAAAACATAAAAAAGACAGAGATTCTCGCCACTGGGCCAATTAGCAGCACCATGATAGACAGAGATCGAGGCTGTTAACAATTACCTCTTGCTCGGCTCCACAACAACACTCTTAACACCAGCAGTCAAGAAATCAAAAGACTGATTGCACTCAGAAAATCTGCTGTCAGGGACCTCTCCAGAGTACTGAAAAGCAACAATGTCAGTCTAGAGACTAAGGTGCACTTGATCCAGGCCATGGACTTTGCAATTACTTGTTATGCCTTAGAGAGCTGGGCAATGACAAAGGATGACAGAAGAATCATTGCCTTCAAATTATGGTGCTGGAGAAGAGTCTTGAACATACCATGGACTGCAAAGAAAACAAGTCTGTCTTGGAAAGGGTGAAACCAAATTTCTCTTTGGAGGCTTGGATTTTGAAGCTCTCTCTCACATACTATGGCCACAAAGCCAAGAGAGGCTAGTCCTTGGAGAAAGACATCATGCTCTCAAGGGTAGAGGGACAACACAGGAGAGAAAGATCCTGGATGAGATGGATTGATACAACAACTAGGGCAATGAGGGTTGGTGTTTTAGAATTAGTGAGAGTGACTCAGGATAGGTCAGGATTCAGAGCTGCTGTACATAGGGTTGCCATTGGTCACAGGTGGCTTGATGGCACATAACAACTTTGCCAATTCACAGGTATCAATTCTTTGTTATTCCTTACTCATTGTTCAAGTTCTGCAGTCAATGGCACAAGTTGTTGATGAGTCTTTCTCCAGTACTGAGGGTGGTCACATTCTTTATCATATAGCCCAGCCTATTAGATCATCAATCTGCATTATGCGGATGACACAACCCTGCTTGCTGAAACTGAAGAGGACCTGAAGCACCTGCTGCAGAGTGTCAAGGACTGCAGCCTACAATATGGATTGAGGCTCAATGTCAAGAAGACAAAGATTCTCACCACTGGACCAATTGGCAGCCTCAGGATGGATGGTGAAGAGATTGAGATTGTATACAGCTTTAGTTTGCTTGGCTCCATAGTCAACAGTCTTGGCACCAGCAGCCAGGAAATTAAAAGGCGCATTGCCATGGGAAAGTCTGCTGTTAGGGACCTCTCCAAAGTGCTGAAGAGCAATGGTGTCTCTTTGGAGACTAAGGTGCGCCTGATACAGGCCATGGTCTTCGCAATCACCTGTTATGCATCAGAGAGTTGGACAATGACCAAGGAGGATAGAAGGAGAACTGATGTCTTTGAGCTGTGGTGCTGGAGAAGAGTACTGAGAATACCATGGACTGCTAGGAAAACAAACAGATTCATCCTGGAAAGGGTTAAACCAGGTGGCTCCTTGGAGGCAAGGATTCTGAGGCTCCGTCTAACATACTTTGGACATGTTGTGAGGAGAGACCGGTCCTTGGAGAGGGACATCATGCTTGGGAGGGTGGAGGGACGGCGCAGGAGAGGAAGGCCCTCTATGAGGTGGATTGATTCAGTGATTGGGATAATTGGGATGGGAGTGTCGGAGACAGTGCGATTGGCACAGGACAGAGCGGAGTTTAGGGCTGTTGTACATAGGGTCGCTATGAGTCACAGGCGACTCGACGGCACATAACAGCAACAACAACATTAGATCATCTGACAGACGTACATAATGGCCACCTAACCCGTTGTAATCAACTCAATTCTGACTCATAGCATTCCTCCACTGGGCTTCCAAGGCTATAAATCTTAAAAGTAAGAGAGTGCTTCTGTTTCTCCTGTGAAGCAGCTGGTGGGTTTGAACTGCTAATGTTTTGGTTAGCAGCCCAACACGTTATGCACTACACTATCAGAGCTCCTTCCATATGGAATAGGAACCTGCAAAATTGGTCTTACGTTGAAGAATGTGTAATATACCTTAAGAAAAAGTCAGTGAGCATATGGTGTTATCTCTGCCATAGTTAGAATACATGAGACAGGTGAAAATATGGATGATCTTTACTTTTATTCTTAATAATCCACTTACAGAATTTTACTTCTTGTCTGTGCAACTTTGGGCTCAGTGAATTTCTCTCTTTCATTGTCATCAAGTTGGATCTAACTCATAGTTGACCTTCTAAGAAGGTTTTGAGACTGTAGATGGCACAGGAGGTGAGTTTTTGTCTTTCATCCTAGGAAGAGATTCAAACTACCAGAGAGCTGCTAACTTTGGGTTAGAAACACAACTCTCTGTTGACTATGCCACAAGAGTTCCTTGTTCAGTGGCTTTAGTGGTCCTCTTTTTCTGAGGGAAGAAAACTTTCTCTGGGGAACATGAAAATGAAATTAGTTCCATTAAATGGGAAGCTGAGATTTCTCCTGGACATTTTAGACCTCCTCATGCCGTTGTGTTACATGTGCTCTATTGTTCTTAGGGTTTTGAAGGCCTATTATTTCAGAAGTAGATGATCAATTCTTCTTCCTGGTCAGTCTTAATTTTGGAGCTCTGCTTTAGTACAGCATCCGAAAGACAAGCTTGGAATCATTAAAGTAGAGGGTCTTTGGAAAAGAAGACTCAAGATGTGTTGGTGCAGGGGCTACAACAATGGGCTCAAACATAGCGTTTGATCATGGGCAGGACCACGCCGTGTTTCCTTCCATTGTACGAAGGGTCCTGATGAGCCAGAACTGACTAAACTGCATCTAATAACAGCTAAGTAAACAAGTTCTTCTAGCCGAGGCTCTGGAAGAGTCAACTATGAGTCAGTTCTGACTCAATGGTACACAAAAACACCAAGTATTTTAGAAACAATCTAGCTGTTTTAGAAAAAGAAATACATCTTGGATTTCCAGCTCAGGAATTCCAAGGATTGTTTTCAGAAACCAAATAGTTCTGAAGAGATTGCCCATCCTTCTCCCACAGAGCAGCTGGTAGATTTGAACCACGTACCTTTGGAATTGCAGTGCAGGTTCTTATCGTCAGGCCACCAGGCACATATAAATAAATGAAGTGGAAGTGCAAGGACCATACTGACAATAAGTTATGTATATTCAGTGGTTTAATCACTCACTAACTATATATAAGGCCTTAGTCATGCATATATATTGAGGCCTAAATAACTGTTATAAAGGACACTGGACCTTGGAACTTCTGGATTGATGATTTATGTAAGAGAACAAGCATGTTTCCAAGACATAAAACTCCATGCATGGAAGTTTCCCGTACACTTTATTTATACATATTTTTCATAGTTGTATTAAAAAGGTTACCACTATCATATGCAAGTAAAATCCTGCTGAAGATTATCCAAAAACTGCAATAACAAAAATAGGAGAACAGAAAACTGACAGAAGTGGAACCTGGGTTGAGAAGAGGCTGTGGCACTAATGACAGCATAGCCAATGGAAGATGGATTTTGGCTGAAAGCAGAGAATACTAGAGGAATGTCTGTTTCATTTACTATGCAAAGGCATTTGACTGGGTGGATCACAACAAACTGTGGCTAACCTTGAGAAGCATGGTAACTCTAGAACATTCAATTGTGCTCATGCGAAACCTATACTTGGACCAGGAAGCTGTACAGAGTAGAGAAACACTGCATGATTCAAAATCAGGAAAGGAGTGCATCAGGGATGCGTCCTGACTCCATACCTTTTTAATATAGATGTGGAACAGATCATTCAGGAGATGGGACTTTATAAGGAGGAACATGACATCAGGATTACAGGAAAACCAATCAGCAACCTTTGTTAGGCAGATGACAGCTTGTTGAAACTGAGCAGGACTGAAGTCTTTGTTGAAGAAGGTTAAGGACTGCAGTCTCTAATATGGATTGCATATTAACAGCAAGAAGACAAAGATTCTTACTACAGGGCCAATTTGAAGCACCATGATAGATGGAGAAGAGACTGAGATTGTTAACAATTTCATTCAGCTTGCTCAGGTCCACAATAGATACTTTTCACACCAGCAGTTAAGAAATAAAAAGATGAGTTGCATAGGTAAATTTGCTGTCAGGACTCAGTGTTGATAAGCTAAGATGTCAGTCTAGAGACTAAGGTGCACCTGACTAAGTCATGGTTTTCACAATTCTAGCCATACATTAGAGAGCTGTACAATGACTAAGGATGAGTTATGGTTCTAGAGAAGAATGTTGAACTGCCAAGAGAAAAAATAGATCTGTTTTGGAGAAGGTGAAACCAAGTTGCTCACTGAAGACAAGGATTTTGGAGCTCCTTCTTACATACTTTGGGCATGTTGCCAGGAGGGACAAGTCCTCGGAGTAAGACATGATACTTGGAAGAGTAGAGGGATAACACAGAAGAGGAAGACCCTGAACAAGATGGATTGACACAGTAACTGGGGTTATGGAGGCCAGGTGTGTTGGAGATGTGAGATTTGTTCAGGATAGGGCAGGGTTCAGAGCTATTGTACATAGGGTTTCTGTGAGTTATAGTCAACTTGATGGCACACAACAACAACAGTGAGTTTGTCTGTTTTTATGAGCGCTATAAGTCATACTAGCAAATTATCAAACCCATCTGGGACCATCAGGGCTGGTAGAGCTTCATAGCATTCTATTTCTCAGTTGATTGGTAAAGTCTTACCCTGTGAAGACTCCAGCCTTGGGTGGCTGGTGGACAGAAAAGGGTTGTGCAAATATAAGGTTTTCAAAGACTTAACTGTGGGTGTTTAAGGTTAGAGAGAGAGAAAATACCATGTGGGTAACTGATGTCATATATGGAGAAATGGGGAAATGGAATTATTTGCTTTGTGTTGATTATAATTAACACAGTTGCCTTAATCTATCCACACTTTTCAATACAGGCAACATTAAAGTTCCTTGATCTTGACTCATGGTCAGTAGCCCAACATGTTAACGTGCTACACCACCATGACCTCTTAGGGCTCTTACTCACTCTACTGCCATCAATTTGATTCTGACTCAGTGACCCTCTACCAGGTTTTTGAGGCTGTAGGAGATACCCATCCTTTTTTTCTTAAGAGGCAGCTCGTGGACTGAACTGGTGACTTTTTGGGTTAGCAGGGCAACACACTATGCCAGTAGAGTTTCTTCAGAGTGGATTAGTGATATTCAGAATTAGTGATTAATATTTCATGGAATGCTAAAAGAACAAACATATGTCTTGGAGAAGGTGCAACCAGAGTGCTCCTTGGTGGCAAAGATGACAAAGCTTCCTACATTCTTTGAGCATGTTGCTTGGAGAGGCTTTTCCTTGGAGAAGGATATCATGCTCGAAAAGGTAGGGGATATGCAAAAGAGAAGAAGACTTTCAACAAGACAGATTGACATAGTGATGAAAGCAATGGACTCAAGTGTGCCAGACATTGTAAAGATGGCACAGGACAGGACAGTAGGGTTGCTATGCGCTGTACACGGCTCAACAGCACCTAATCAGAGCAATAACAATTATTGTGAAGCACAGTTCTACTCTGGCATGCATGCCATTGGCCACCATGATTCAAAGTCAGCTCAAGGGCAAATGGTGATGGGCCAAGCTGGGAACATTTGTGAATCAGGGGTAGAATTCTCACTTCACATATAGACCAAAAATCAAACATACAACCCTCTCCCCCCAAATTCATTGCCATTGAGTTGATTCTGACTCATAATGATCCTACAGAACAGTACTCGGTTTAGGAGGCTGTAATCTTTGTGGAGGTAGACTCACATCTTTCTCTCACAGAACAAATGACAAGTTCAAAGTGTTGTCCTTTTGGTAGCAGTCAAGTACTTCACTACTGTACCATCACTCATGTTCAGTTTTGAACTGATGTGTTGCAAGAGCTTCCACCATCCACCTCGTCTGTCAGTGGAAGCTGGTGTGTGTGGCCAGGAGGTTAAACACACTGCAGTGGTGCTTCCAGACTAAGAGAGAGTAGGAAGAAAGCCAGCCAAACCCTCATTCATTATCATAAAATATGAATTATCCTGTATTATCCTTATTATAAAAACAGTTTTAGGCTCTTTCTCATAAATCAATGAGGTAGATTGGACAGGCATTTTCCTTGTGTTACAGGAAAGTGAAGCACGAAGTAATAATCATTTGTGATAAGAAACTGTGCTGCAGTCGTGAAGAAACTAGTTGCTCCATGGGGAAAAGATGAGAAGTCTCCTGTGTGATTTATTGCCTCTAAAAAGTCGCTATAGGGTCAGCTATGAGTTCTGACTCAATGGTACACAACAACAATTGATAAACTATATTTAAATCAGGAAACTGTGACATTTATTCTTCAAACCAGGCTCTTCTGAGGCTGAAAAAGGGTGTTTAATATTCTGTTATGTATTGAACTGTATCTGTGTCTCCTCCACTTTCTTACCATTTATGGTTAATTTTGGGCCTTTGCACCTATATATGTGATCCTATTTTGAAATAGGGGTTTCTTTTGTTATATTACTAAGGGCACACCTGTGTATGGTAGATTCTAAATCTAGCTACTTCTAAGTGATGAGAAGACCAGAATATAAGCACAGAGACAAACATACATGGAAATAATGACATTACATGAGAATATTGTGCCATCCATGGAATGCCAAAGAAACAATGAACACCCAGAGCTACTGATAATAACGGAGTTAACATGGCTGAGACTTTGATTTGGACTGAAAACCTCCAGAACTGTAAGAAAATGTTTCCATTCTTCAAGTTTCCCATTTGTGGTATCTGTGTTACAACAGTACTAAGTAACTAAGAATCAGATCTCAAGCATCCACCAAGGTTATCCCTTGTTATTGTTGTTACATGCTGTAGAGTCACCTGTGACCCTATGTACAGCAGCTCTGAAGCCTGCTCTGTCCTGTGCCAGTCTCACTAATTCCAAAACACCAAACCCTATTGCCCCAGTGTATCAATCCATCTCATCTGGGGTCTTCCCCTTCTGTTTTGTCCCTCCACCCTTCTGAGCATGATGTCCTCCAAGGACTGGTCTCTCCTGGCCACATTCCCAAAGTGCGAGATGGAGCTTCAAAATCCTAGCCTCTAAGGAGAAACTGGATTTCACCGTCTTCTGGTCAGACGTATTTGTTTTCTTGGCAGTCATGGTATGTCCAAGACTCTTCTCCAGCACCACAACTTGAAGGCATCAATTATTCTTCTGTCATCCTTAGTCATTGTCCAGCTCTCTGAGGCATAACTATTAGTGCAAAGACCATGTACCTTAGTCTCTGGACTGACATCATTGCTCTTCAGTACTCTGGAGAGGTCTCTGACAGCAGATTTTCCTAATGCAATTAGTCTTTTGATTTTCTTATTGCTGATGCTAACAGTGTTGTTTGTGGAACCAAGCAAGCTGTTATTGTTAACAACCTCAATCACTTTTATCATGGTGCTGCCAATTCCAGTGGTGGGAATCTTTGTCTTCTTAATGTTGAGCTTCAATCTACATTGAAACCTACAGTCTTTGACCTTTTGCATTAAGCGCTTCAGGTCCTCTTCAGTTTCAGCATGTACAGTCATGCTATATTTAAGAACCAATAGTTAAGTGCTCAGGTTGGTCTGATCTAGAATCCAGATGTTCTCAAAGTAATTTTCTTTTATTGAAGATGAAACCAGGTGAAGTAACATGTTACTGTCACAGAAATAGTAAGGAAGATGTGATTATGTCCAAGCCTTGTTCAAGTTTGATCATGAGTTTGTTCATAAATTTAAAAATAAGTTATACTGGTTTATTTACAAAGGTCGTATACATTGTTTTACACACCAGTTCTTTCTCATTTCCTTTAATCCTGCCTCCCTTGACCCATCAAACTGCATGACCCTATGATTAATGCTCCCCTCTATTTATTAAAATTTTTAGAGCACAATATCTTATTATCTTAAATGACTCTTTAGCAATACTTAATATGTTTTGTGGTGAAAATATGAATAAAATCAAAGACCATGAAGTTTTTCCTTGTTGTTGTTATGTGCCATAGAGTTGGGTCCGATGCATAGTGACCTGATGCACAATAGCTCTTAACTCTGCCCTATCCTGAGCCAATCTCACTGTCTCTGACACACATAGCCCATTACCTCAGTTTCTGTGTCAATTCATCTAATCCAGGATCTTCTTTTCCTACACTGTCCCTCTTCCTTTCTGAACATAATGTCCTTCTTCAAAGACTGGTCCCTCCTAGCACATGCCCAAAGTATGTCAGATGGAGCTACAGAAGTCTTGTTTTCAAGGAGAAACTTGGTTTCACCCTATTCAGAACAAATCTATTTGTTCTCTTATTCTACTCTAGGACCACAACTAAAAGGCATCAATTCTTCTTCTGTTACCCTTAGTCATTGTCCAGCTCTTTGATGTATAGCAAGAAATTGCAAAGACTGTAGCCCAGATCAGGTACATTTTAGCCTCTAGACTGACATTGTTGCTCTTCAGCACTCTGGAGAGGTCCCTGACAGGAGATTTTTTCCTAATGCAATTAGTCCTGATTTCTTGACTACTGGTGCCAAAAGTGTTAATTGTGGACCCGAACAAACTAAAATTGTTAACAACCTCGGTCTTGTCTCCATCCATAATGGTGCTGCTATTTGGCTTAGTGGTGAGAATCTTTGTTTTCTTGACATTGAGCTTCAATCCATATAGAATACTACAGTCCTTAACCTTCTTCAGCAAACATTTCAGTTTCTCCTCAGTTTCAGCAAGCAAGGTTGTGCCATCTGGGTGTCTTCCTCCAATTCTGATGCTATATTCCTCCTCAAAAAGTCCAGCCTCCTGGATAATCAGTTCTGCATATAGATCAAAAAGATACAGAGATACCATTTCTTTCCTGATTTTGAATTATGCAATGATTTTGAATAATGACGACTGCTTCCTAGTCCAAGTATAAGTTTCACATGAGCACAATTAGGTGTTCTGGGATTCCCATTCTTCTTAAGTTTAGTTAAAATTTGTTGTGATCCATACAGTCAAATGTTTTTGTATAATCAATAAAATACAGACATTCCTCTGGTATTCTCTGCTTTCAATCAAGATCCATCTGACTTTGGCTATGATGTCCCTAGTGCCACAACTTCTTCTAAACCCAGCTTATATTTCTAGTTCCTCTCTGTTGATGTACTGTTCCAGTAATTTTTTTAAATTATCTTCAGCAACAGGGAGGAGTGATAGGGAATGGCAAAGGATACACTGACAAAGAAGATTAATCAGAACTGGCTTTGACAAACACTGTGGCATTTGGACAAGAACAAACTGGGAGGAGGGTAGAGTGAATAGTGCAACAATGAATGAGTGGAAGCCCAAAATCTCTGTAAATGTTTATGAAAATTAATAAAATATAATTATAGAAAAAAATTATCTTCAGCAAGATTTTTCTTGTCTGTGATATTAGTGGCGTTGTTCAATAATTTCTGTTCTATCATTTTATTTTTAAGAATGAGAATAAATATGGATCTCTTCCAGTCAGTTGGCCAGGTAGTTGTCCTCCAGATTTTTTGTCACAATTTGGTGAGCATGTCCAGGACTCATTTGTTTGTTGAAATACATCAATTGGTATTCCATCAATTCCTGGGGCCTTGTTTATTTCCAATTCCTTAAAAGCAGCTTGAACTCCCTCATTACCATTGCCTCTTTATCATATGTTGTTTCATGTTGTTATTAGGCACTGTCGAATAGGATTCACAGTAATCTATGAAGAGCTGACCTGAACCCAGTCATGGCTTATAGCCTAAGCCATCTTCATCATCTCCCACACACTTGAGCTCATTGGTGATGTCACTGTGTCAATCAATCTCATTAGAAGTCTTTCTCTCTTTTACTGACCCTTCATCTTTCTAAGCATGATGTCCATTTCCAAGGAATAGCCCCACCTAGCTACATATCCAAACTATGAAAGACCAAGGAGGTAGTATGTAATAATAATGAAGTTTTTTTTTACTCATCTAAGTTGGATTCTATTTCCTATTGCTTTCATGTCATTTCCTGTTCATTTCAAGGTTAGTTGCAAACTTCTCAAAGTATATTTGAGTTTATAATTAAAAAATAATTACATACTGGAGGGGAGGGGTGGGCAGGGAAGAAAGTGTGCCAACACTGAAAATCCAAAGTCTCTGTATACTTTTAAAAAAATCAATTAAAAAATAATTACATACTGGAGGGGAGGGGTGGGCAGGGAAGAAAGTGTGCCAACACTGAAAATCCAAAGTCTCTGTATACTTTTAAAAAAATCAATTAAAAAAATAATTACATAAAAGCCACTGAATGATGGGGAATGCAGTTGCTATTCTTTGTTAAACATTTACTGAGTACTTGCTATATGCAAATAATTTTATTAGGTGGTGAGAAAACAAAAATTAATGCTACACAATGCCTTAGTGCATGTGGGGAGACAGATGCAATGTAGTAAGTACTCTCTACTTGAGTTAAAAACATATTAAGGAAGTAAAAAACCAAAACATATTAAGGGGCAAGTTTATTTCACTTTTTTACTCTGAGAATTTAAGAGAGGAATAGCTATTTTCAGGTCCTTGGAGAGGGACATCATACTTGGTAGGGTAGAGGGACAGCGCAGGAGGGGAAGACCCTCTATGAGGTGGATTGATTCAGTGACTGGGGTAATCGGGATGGGTGTGTCAGAGGCAATGAGATGGGCACAGGATAGAGCAGGGTTTAGGGCTGTTGTCCATAGGGTCGCTATGAGTCGCAAACGACTCGACGGCACATAACAACAACAACAACAACATTATATTTATATCCTATATTCTTGTTCAAACAAATAACATTGCTGTCAAGTCAGAATTGACTCAAGTCAGCTGTGACTCATGACAACTCTATGAACAACAAAACAAATGTTGCCTGGTCCTGTGCCGTGCTCATGATGTTGGAGTGTCTAAGTCCATTCTTGAAGCTATTGTATCATTGATATTTATTATCTTAGATTCTGCTGAAGATTGTCCAAAAACGACTGGAGCAGCACATCAACAGAGAACTGCCAGGAACATGGACTGGGTTTAGAAGGGGACGTGGTATTAAGGATATTGTAGCTAATGTTAAATGGATCTTGGCTAAAAGCAGGGAGTACCAGAGGAATGTCTGTCTGTGTTTTTCATTGATTATGCAGAGGCTTTTGATTGTGGATCACAACAAACTGTGGTTGACTCTGAGAAGAATGGGCATCTCAGAACATTTGATTGTGGTAATGCAAAACCTATACTTGGACCAGGAGTCAGTCGTCAGTCAGAACAGAGCAAGGAAACACTACATGGTTCTAAATTGGGAAGAGTGTATGTCAGGGATGTGCCCTATCTCTATACCTTTTCAACCTGTATGCAGAACAGATTATCCAGGAGGCTGGACTGTATGAGGAGAAGTGTGGCATCAAGATTGGAGGAAGATTCATCAACAATCTGAGTTATGTAGATAACACAACCCTGCTTGCCGAAACTGAGGAGGACCTGAAGTGCTTGTTGTGGAAGGTCAGGGAATGTAGCCTTCAATATAGACTGATGCTCAATATCAAGACAAAGATTCTCACCACTGGACCAATTGGCAGCATCGGGATGGATAGTGCAGAGATTGAGATTGTTAACAGCTTTAGTTTGCTTGGCTCCACAGTCAACAGTCTTGGCACCAGCAACCAGGAAATTAAAAGACATACTGTGATGGGGAAGTCTGCTGTTAGGGACCTCTCCAAAGTACTGAAGAGCAATGGTGTCATTCTGGAGACTAAAGTGCGCCTGATACAGGCCATGGTCTTTGCAATCACTTGCTATTGTCCAGAGAGCTGGACAGTGACTAGGTAGGATAGAAAAAGAATTGATGATGCTTTTGAGCTGTGGTGTTGGAGATGAGTATTAAATATACTATAGACTGCTAAGAAAATGAATAGGTTTGTCCTGGAGAGGGTTAAACCAGGCTGCTCCTTGGAGGCAAGGATTTTGAAGCTTCATCTGACATACTTTGGACATGTTGCGAGGAGGGACCAGTCCTTGGAGAAGGACGTCATGCTTGGGAGGGTGGAGGGATAGTGCAGGAGATGAAGACCCTCTATGAGGTGGCTTGATTCAGTGACTGGGGTAATCAGGGTAGGTGTGTTGGAGACAGTGAGGTTGGCACAGTATAGAGCAGGGTTTAGGGCTGTTGTACATAGGGCTGCTATGAGTCACAGGCAACTCGACGGCACATAGCAACAACAACACAACAATATAGATTGGACAGCAGAGAGGTGATGGCACAGTAGATTAAGTGTTGAGACGCTAACTGAGAGGTTGGCAATTGAAATGCACCACCCCCTTAGGATTCATAGCCTTGAAAGCCCTGTGGGAACAGTTCAACTCTGTCCTATAGGATTGCTGTGAGTTAACTTGAAGGCCATGGGTTTATTGGCTGTAGTAGATGGTGCAGTTGTTAAATGCTCTCTGCTAACTGATAGGTTAGTGGTTTGAGCCCATCACTCATTCCATAGTCCACTTCTGTGAAGATCCTAGTCTTAGAAACCCTAGCAGGCTATTCTACTCTGTCCTATATGGTTGATATGAATTGAAATGGGCCTAGTAGCAATGGTTTTGGTTTAGGGATCTTCTTACAGGATACTAATTCCCAGCAGAAAAAGAAGTGATGGAATATCCACCACAATGTGCCAATGATTACCTGTGAGAAGTGGAAATGTGAAAAATTTCATGATCTCTTTATACACTTCCCTATCATTTTAATTTTGTCCATTAGAAAAACATCAAAAATTCTATGAACTATGCATCATAAATTAAAGAAAGAAAAGAAATAATGGTAGATGTTAGATTAATTTAGGTCTTACAAGATGAATAGGAGAAATTAATGAATAGAGACGTTGTTGTTATTGTGTGCTGTTGTGTCAGAACCGACTCATCAGCAGGTTTCCAGAGGCAGTAAATTGCATAAGAAGAGATTGCCCATCTTTTCCTGCAGAGCAGCTAGTGAACTTGAACCACGTATTTTTCAAAATAAAATTTTTATTTTATACTGATTTACCTACAAAATTGTATACATTTGTTCTTCACACTGGATCATTCCCATTTTCTTTACCCATCTCTGCCTCCACCCATTGAATTGTACAACCCTGTGATTACCAACCCCCCTATCCTACATCCTTTTCTCCCTCCCTTGGATCTTCATACGCGGTTTATTATCTCTCTATTTCTATAATAATGGTCTTACACAGTATTTGTCCTCATGGAACTGAGTTAGTTCTCTTACCACAATACTCTCTAGTCCCTCACAAGTTAGTTAGTGATTTTCAAATACATTACTCTTGCGTGCTCCATAGTATTCCATAGAATGTACAATAATTTCTCAATCCATTCACTTGTGGTTAGACATTTGGACTGTTTCCATGTTCTTGTGATGGTAAATAATACTGTTATGAACAGTGGTGTGCAGATCTCTGTGCCTCAGTCAAACCATGTACTTTTGCATTGGAGTGCAATTCCTTATCACTAAACCATGAAAGAAGGGAGTTTTGGTTCCCTAGTGATAAGGATCTGTACTGCAATCTCAAAGGTACGCAGTTCTAATCCACCATCTGAACTGCAGGAGAAGGATGGGCAATCTCCTCTTGTGTGATCAACTGCCTCTGAAATGCACTTAAGGGTCACCTACGGGTTGGTTTCTACTTGATAGTACACAACAACAAGCCATAAAAGGAAAAGATAAAACATTATCACAGAATATTATCCTTTTCTTTCCTATTGTTTTAATACTTCCTTCACACCTAACAATCTAAATTGTTGAGAGCATCTTGTCATAGACTAAGTATGGACTAAGTCTCTGCTTTATGCCAGTGTCATAGATAACAAGGCAATATAAGCCAAGAGTTTGTCATAGACTAAGTATGTACTAAGTCTCTGCTTTATGCCGGTGCCATCGATAACAAGGCAATATAAGTCAAGAGTTCCTGCTCTCAAATCTTTTACAGTTCTGCTGAGGAGTCAGAACATTGAACAGTTAAAGAGTGCAGTAAGTAGCAAATTATTTGGCCAATGAAAGAACAGAAAAAGTTGGATTCTTTGCCAAAGTTTGAGTCTGGAACCCAGGGAACACTGGTGTCGTCTCTAAAAATGCAAAGTTAGAAAAGAGAGCTGTTTTGGAATGATATACCTATAGAAAAAGATCACAGCCTATGTAAATTACTACTTAACTATGCAAATTAGGAGGGCTGCATAAGTAGTGTTTAGACTGTAGGCTGCCAAGAACTGCGATAATCTCTACTTCTTATTGAATGTAGAGTCTGTGCCAGTTGCTGTGTAATTTGCATATGTAATCTTTTAATTGTCACTAAAACTCTATGAGGTTATTGCGACCCCTATTTTTCAGATGAAGAAAGTGAGATTTGAAGAGGCTGGGTTATTTGACAAAGGCTTCAGCTCAATCAATGGGAAAGTAACAGATTTGTATTGGAATACAGGTCTATTCAGCTCCAAACAACACCCTAATGTCCAAGTGGATGTGAAATATCAACTCTGCCCTCAGGTATAAATTTTAAGGGTCAGCGACCATTGATCTTTCCTTCTTCTATCCTCTCACTTCAACATCACCAAAGGTACTTCAAAGGAGGTGATCACTATGAACTGGAGTTGAGTGGGAGGAGTCAACACTTGAGTAAGGGCTTGAAGGATAGTTAAAATTTGAAAAGGGGAGAAAAGGGAGAGAAGTCACTCCAAGCAAAGGAGACTACAGATACAAAGGTGAAGGATGGACATGGACAAGACATGCTTGGAATGTAAAGTCAAGACCAGGCCTGATGCAAAGTGAAATCTAGGGGAATAGATTAGAAAGGGCCTTAGATGCCAAGTTTCCTTGATTAAGACAGAAGAAACCACAATAGGATTTTTAATGGGGAATTGGAGTGTGGAAGAGAACTCTGTGCTTAAAGTGATCTTTTAGGAAGGTGATAATATTCAAGATGGGTTGGAATTAGTAATTTAAATTATACCAGACCTGGGTTGATTTTGGTCCAGGGCGACAACAGGGAAAATAGAAAATAAGGGATGGATGTGGAAAATATTTTCAAGGAAAGAAACAGAGATGTTTGACCATTGAGTACAAGCAAAAAGAGAGGAAAGGAAAAAAGACAAGAATATGAGACTTGACATAGCCAGAATGATGATCCTTTGAGATCAGGAGTAAGAACAGATAAAGACTGCTTTTGGTGACTGCATGACCTTTCCGGGGGGGGGGGAGCTGTAGGATGGGGAGGGAAGAAGACAGTGGAATAAAAATGAGAGGATTAAGAGCTTGGAAAGAAGCAGAGAGAAAGAAAGGAGGGATTAACTAGAGGAGAAGGGCAACTAGCAGGGCACCAAACAGTCAAGAAAATTGAAGGAGAGGAGGTCCCAAAAGAATTGAAGATGACCTCAAGTTGAGGACAGGGACCACCTAAGATACAATTATTAGTCTCCACTTATCCAGAGCAAACAAGAAACCATATAACCTTGCAATAAAAGTAAATACAACCCCAGACCATGTGTATGATAACGTGGGTAGCTGTAAATAAATACATGTATATACAAGGGCATATATGAGTAAGTGCACATGCATGTTTTGGTGTATCTGTAGGCATACGAGGGAGCCTTGGTGGTCTGATGGGTAAGGGGCCACAATGCCAATCAAAGGCAAGTAGTCCAAATCCACCAGCTGCTCCATAGGAGAAAGATGAGCAGTTTCCTACCATGCGATTTACAGCTTCTGAAAACTCACTGGAGGGTCAGCTCCAATTCAAAGGTACCCAGCAACAACAGCAACATAGGCATATACTTATACATGCTTGTTTTTGTTGTACCATAGAGTTAGAACCGACCCATAGCTGACCCCCTGGTGGGTTTTCAGAGGCAGTTAATAGCCCACGAAGCCGCTGGTGGTCTCGAACCATGTACCTTCGGGATTGCCGTGCAGCTTCTTACCACTAGGCCAGTTGACATCATGTCATAGCAAACCTATGCAGTTCTAATATGCTGGAACCCACTGTTACAGTAACTGTGTCAATCCATCTTGTTGAGGACTTTCCTCTGACCCTCGATTTTTCCAAGCTTAATGCCTTTTCCAGTGACTGTTGTTATGCATTGTTGAGTTGGAAATAACTCCGTTGACCCCAGTGGGTTTTCAGAAGTAGTAAATCGCCTGGAAGGAGATTGTCCACCTTTCTCCCTCAGAGTAGGTGTTGGGTTCAAACTACCAGCTTTTGGATTAGCAGTAGAACTCCTTATAAGCTCCCTTTCCTAAGGACCAGTCCTCAATATATATCAAACCACATAGGAGGATAGGGGACACAGTTACAGAAGCTTTCAAGATATACTCAGACACATTGAGGGGTTGGTTTAATGATTTAAGAGCTTTAGGTATATAATCTTGGGCAATCTATGTCAGTTGGCATAATATATATAGTTTATAAAGATAATGTTCTATATTAAAGTTTAATGAGTTTGGGCTCTGAGGCACTTGCAAGTGACTAAGATATGACTATTCTTAAAGAAACCAGAGCTTCCACTCAAACAGATACATACATATTTATTAATACAGCCATGTTTATTGTTCTGTTATTCATAATAGCAAAGAAATGGAAGCAATCTAAGTTCCCATCAACAAATGAATGGATAGAAAAACTATGGCATATTTACAAAACGGAATACTATGCAGTGCTGAAAAACAAGGAACTCATGAAATATTACACAATATGGGTGACCATAGAGGACGTTATGCTGAGTGAAGTATCTCAGTCACAAAAGGACAAATACTATATAGTACCATTGTTATAAAACAGGACTGACAATGGGGTTGGGAAGAAAATAAGAAAAGAGAGGATAGATAATGAACACTGCATTGGAAAAAGATGAAGGAAAGAACTGCTTAAAAGGAATATATGATTGGCCATTGGTTGTATGAAAACAGTACAGAATAAGAGGGGAATAGCAAAGTGAACTAGGGGACGGGCCAAGAAAAAAGGGAGAAAATTATGCAACAATGAATGATTTTTTTAAAAAGTGGGGTAGGGAGGAAAATGTGCAACCATGAATGAATGAAAATCCAACTTTTCTGTAAACTTTTGTTAAAATCATAATAAAAAAGTAGAAAAAAGAAGATATAACAGTCATTGCTCTGTTCATACAACAACAGCTTCCTAATCTAGGTATAGGTTTTATATGAGCACAATCAAATGTTCTGGGATTCCCATTCTCCTCACTGTTGGCCACAATTTGTCATGATCCACACAGTCAAATGTCTTTGCATAGTTGATAAAACACACTATTGGGCCCTAATTGTACGAGGCAAGAGAGAATGACAGAAATTGAAGAATTAAAGAAAAAAATCAAGCTACAGGCCTAGATGAACTACAATTTGAGGTCAGATTTGAGGCCAGAAGGACTAAATGGTACTTGGTTACCATTACCTACTGCTTTGATTAAGAAAGCAATAGAAAGACCTAGATAGAATGAAAATAAAATCTAAAGCAAAAGAAAAATTCCTTAAAGAGCCAGACTCACTGGACCAAAAGAGACTAGTAGAAAACCCAACACTGTTGCCCCAAGATAGTCATTAAGCATGGGATTGAAGTAATCTCAATAAATTGGCTTCAAACATAAACAGTATCCCCCAAGAATAATGGCTCCCTCATGAGACCAAACTGCCAACCTTTACTAAAAAACAGGTTAAAAGGCAAGGAGAGTAAGTAAACCAGTATAAATCAAAACTTTTATTTTTTTTAAAAAGGCAAGGAGCTAAGGAAAGCACATTTAGATAACAGAAATGGCAAAGGAGGTTGAGTTTTCAAGCATGGAAATACAAAGGAAGAGGAACAGTTGTAAGCAGACACTGGTGATTGGGACGTGGAATGTGAGAACCATGAATGTAGGAAAATTAGATATTGTTAAGGAAGAAATGGAA
>NW_006399902.1:5254971-5266444 GCF_000299155.1 Elephantulus edwardii | reverse complement strand
TAATAACTTAATAATGCTGATATGTCATAAATTGCAACTAATGGCCCAAAACAAGTTGCATAAAAATTGTTAAAGCGGAACTTAACTTGCTGTGTAAGCACCCACCTAAAACAAAATTTAAAACAATTCATTTTTATAAAATACTGGAAAGACTCAGAACAAATTTATCTATAGCACCAGTAGTCTATCTTAACCATCTACTCTGAGATCAAACCTAGATGGTACCTAACTATGACCACAAACGTTTTTTCTGATCAACGCCATGATAGATGGATCCTGATAAAGTAAGGAGAAAATAGGGAACAAAACTAAAATTCTTAAAATATTCAGGCTTAGTTTAGGGCAGGTTGAGGTTTGGAGGGCTCTCTGAGACACTATTTCTGAGATTGTCTTTAAGCCTTAAACCTAAACTGTCCCCTGAAGTCATCTTTTATTTAAATAACACATTGACTCATAAAACAAAGGCTATTACCCAAAAGGATTGTGACCCTTTAAGATATCTATATAAGACAACGATTACTTTATAAGCATATAGAAGAAGGTAAGGGGATAGGGAAGCCAAATTACTGGAAACAGAACAAGGAGATTGAAACGGAGGATGTTTGTACATTGTGAAGAATGTAATCAATAGCACTGGATAATTTGAGTTGAAATTCTAGAGTGAGATCCAAATCTACTATGTAAATTTTCTCCAAGAACACAACAAAATGCTTTTAAGAAAAAACAGTACTATGAGATGGCACCAGATCTGAGAAAATAACTTTCAGTGATCTTTTACCTCTCAGTAAAAATGATGAGACAAAAAAGGTGAAAGAAGGATGCTTGCAAGAAGGTACTGACAACAGATAATGTTTCCTGAGCACTTTCTGTGTGCATATGCTTGGTGGTAACTGGACTCTGTATTTCATATCTTTTTATAACAGAAGACTGGAGTGAAAAGTAGTTAAATGACTCTCCCAAGGAGAAGAGTACTGAATATCCCATAGACTGCCAAAAGAACAGACAGATGTCTTGGAGAAAGTATGACCAGGGTGCTCCTTGGAGACAAGGATGGCAAAGCTTCATCTCACATACTTTGGGCATGTTTTAAGAAGGAACTAATCCTTGGAGACCCTATGAACCTGGAGAGAGGATGAAAGGCACCAACGTCGAGGACTCTCCTTCATAGGGTCACTATGTTGTTGACAGCACTTAACAACAATCCTTGGAGAGGGACATCATGCTTGGAAAGCTCAACAAAAGAGAAAAAGACCCTCAAGGAGATGGATTAACATGATGATTTTAGAATGGGCTCAAGTATGTCAGAGATGATGAGGATGGTACAGGATAGGACAGGATCTAGATCTGTTGTCCATTGGGTAGCTATGGGTCATACTTGACTCAAAGGCACATAACAACAACAGTAAGGCCATATAATTGAGAAGGGGAAAAAATCACCATTTCAAGCGAGGTCTGTAGAGTCCTAAATGCCCAGTCATTTACTTTTTTTTTCCTTACCTCACCACAGCATGCTGACACATGCCCCACAAGGATAATCTAAACCACTGTCATTTAATGAGCACTTCTGGGCCACCACCTTTGTTAAATAGTTTACATACATTAATTTCATTCACTCTTACGACAACTCTTTGAAGTGAATATTGTTAATAATAGTTTTTTTTTTTTACATAGTGAACTTGGAGCCCCAGGGTTACATAACTAGAAAATAGTTGAAATAGAATGTCTATAAAGCTGTGGGTTTGTAGTACCTCCACAGAAGTTCTTAAAGGAAACCTGGGACTCAATACGTAGCCAGCTGGTACCTGCAAGCCTTATAAGTCATTAATCGGATAAAGCCAGTATTATAGGTTTCCTGGGTGATTTTTAGTGACTTGAATGCTGAGCTCCTGGTGGTGGCCTCTCGGACCATCACTGCTATCATTTAAGACGGCTCTATTGAGTTACAGTGTTTTCTCTTTATCACATTCCTTGTTTCACCCCAGGAGTTGAGAACAGCGTATAGACTTTTGAAGCTGCCTTTCATCAGGGAGAGAGGAACGCTGTGTCCAAGCAGAATCAGCCATTTGCAGCTCTAGCCTCTCCCCAGCAGTTTCAATGGTCACAACACATCACTTTTCCTGTCTGAACTCCACAGAGGGAGGTTGGCAGGGTCGATAGACGCATCACCTGGCAGTTGGAGGCCTGTGAGAAGAGCTCTAATTCTCTGTCAGCAAGCTTGGCTGTGGCCTGGGCAAGACCTATGGAAGGTGCAAGCTTACTGATGGCACCCTGGGTGGGGAGAGGGCAGGACTGGAGATTTCCTGGTGGCCTTTGGGTCGGAAACGAGACTGTGCACTCAGATGACACTGTGTCTGATTGGTAGGCTGGAGCACGGAGGCGCCTGCTGCTGTTAGACTGAGCGCCTGTCTTCCCTTTGGTCATTAGTCAGAGCGCCTCAGGGAGAATGGGAGCCATCCTGAGTGGATATCATTTCCAGCCCCCTGCTGTATAACTTAGTGATTCTCCACAAATATGGTCAGCAGCAGATTTTTCTCAAGGTGAAAGCAATTAGGCTTTATTCCCTCCTCCCTCTACAGCTGGAAAGAAAAGGAAGATGGAGAGGCAGCAGTCCCTGCTTCTGCCAAGGTCAGCTGAGTGCCCTGGCCTGTTCTAGTAATTGGCTCCCACATCTGCTTACACTTCTCACAGGCTGTCAGGGTCCCTGGCATTTTGTTGTCCCTCAGGGCTGAGGCATTGAAGAGGACTGGAGCTGCTGCTTTTATACCTTTTTCTAGAAGAAGGAGGGTATCCCACCCTGCCGGGGGCAGGAATTGTCTTGTGAGCTCTGCCTGGGTAATACATACAGATGGGGGCTGGCCAGCCTCTCCTTTCTCTGATAGATTCAGAGCCAGACAGGAGAACGCTTGCTGGGAGGTGGAAGGGCTCATTCACTCATTTGATTCAATGACTATGTCAAGCACTTTGTTAGAATTGCTGGTTCCTGTTCTCTTGGGCTGAGGCAGGCCTGGTGGGTACAGGAGGTGAGGGGGTATGAAGAGGCAGTGAAGCAATTTCAAATCTGCTGAATGTCACAATGCAGGAGGGCAGGATGCCATGGAGAATCTGCACTCTAGTAGGTCAGAGAAGGCTACTGGGGAAAAGAGGCTTTAAAAAAGGAGGAGGGGGAGATAAAAATCTCATGATAATATATTCAAAAGTAAAAAAAGATAAAGGTTGAAAATAGAAGTTCCTAATCACCACCACTGCTCAATGGTAACAACAGTGAATACAGCTTTAAGCACATTTCCAGAAGTGCGTAGGTACACAAGCATGAAAAAAGCAGCTCTGATAGCAGTTAAGCACTCAGGTATTAACCCAAAGGTTGGCAGTTATAAACCACCCAGTGGCTCTTCAGAAGAAACACAGCCAGGAAACCATTGGGGTAATTTCTGCTCTGTCGTGTGGCTTGCTGTGAGTTGAAAATCAAATCTATAGCACATGGCAACAAACAAGTGGTTTTAAACTTGGTTCTCTAGAAAAACCAATGAAGTGTGTGTGTGTGTGTGTGTGTGTGTGTGTGTGTGTGTGTGTGTAGAAAGAATGACTATGTAATTGTGAAAACTGTTTAAGTCACAAACCCACATGTCAGGCATCAGCCTGGAGCTGTCTCCTGATTTATGGAGTTTCAGGGGCTGATGATAAACCTCTAATTGGCAGGTCAGACATCAGGCTGCTGGCTCTCATGGGACTGCAGGAACTGGTGAATCTCAAAATCTGCAGGTCAGGTGGCAGGTTGCTGGTTGATATCACAGAGATTAGAGGGTGACAGCAGCCAGATGTGGAATAAAAAAAAGATTGCCTTGCCAGAAGACCTGTGTATGTTGGATGCAAGTCACACTTCCACAGAGGCACCTCCCCATATGGTTACAGGCCACATACCCAAGGAAACCCCCACCCATCAGATCACTAAACTGAGAGTATTCACATAAACTCAGAATCACAGCCCAGCCAAGTAGTCTCCCCTCCACCTCTTCACTTAACAATGGATTTGGAGTAATTTTCCATGTTGGTACAGAGAGCTTTACCTCAGCCTTTTTGAAGGCTGTGTGTGATGAGGAAGTAACTTTTGAAAGGTAAAACCTGCAGAATGAATGAGATTAGTAGAGCAGAGAGGTGGTTCTCTAAAGGAGCCATGCTGGGAACAAAACTCAGCACAACCCCTCAGAACCACACCTCCTAACATAGCTTCTCCTCCTGTTCTCAGGTCCCTTCACCCCTCCCTGCTGCCACACTTCCCCACTCAAATTTGCAGAGCAATTCAAGCTCTTTTTGTCTGGCTACTCCAGGGAGCTTCATTCTTCACACCAAAGCAACTTATTAAGTATTTTCCTAAACAAAGACCTATCTACCCAGAGAAAAATTATGCCACTCCCTTAACAGACAAAAGTAGCTGCAGGCATTTGTGATTTTAAATAGCAATTATGAAAGAAAAGGGAGAAGATTGTTACACACATAAAGAACCTGGAAGTTCATAAATGGTGGTTGTTTGTTACAATTATTATTATTTTACATGTGCTGAGGGTTATATTGCAAGAACCCATTCTTCATCCTGTAGTGTCTACCTCTGTTTTGGAAGCTTTTCAAGTACATGGCTGGTGTCCAAGTCTTCTTTGTACACTCATTTGGCAGCCCAGAGCCTGGCATGAAGCAGACATTCTGGAAATGAGTATGGAGTTGAACTGTTAAAGGGTTGAGGTATGCAGCTTGGAGGCTGACACTGAGGCATGGATGCAGAGGGTCTCTGTGTTCTGAACACCAGTATAAGATGGGTTAGAACAGCAGGGATTAAATCAAAGGGAAGCTCTGACTCTGGCCATGAAGGACTTTATCACCAAGCTGGGCTTTATTAAGTCTCCTATCATGTCACAGCCTAAAATATTGATAATCTGTGGCTCAGTGTTGTCTTTGGTCCTTTTTTCCCCTGAAGGGACATACATTCCCTCCACCTTTTAGATAGGATATAGACTGCACAAATCTTACTTAAATGAACAGCTGGATGAATTTTTCCTATGTGTGTACACCTTTATATGGAGACCCTGTAGTATTCCACTAATACCAGAAAGGTTGGTGGTTTGAACTCACCCAGAGGAATCTTGGAAGAAAGGCCTGCTGATTTGCTTCTGAACAGGCATAGCCTTGGAACACAGCTCTACTCAGCAACATGTGGAGCCGTCGTGAGTTGGAATTGACTCAATGGTAACTAGGGGTTTTGCTTTTTTTTTTTTTTAAAGAAATACACTTTTATAACCACCATCCAGATCAAAACATAGACAATTTCTGGCACCAAAGAAGGCTTCTTTTTCAGCTACTTTGCTCCTACAATGGTGACTTCTATCACAATCAAATAGTTACACTCGGTTCTGAGCTTCTTATAGACAAACTCTCACCACATGCATGCTTGGTTTTAGACCTGATTTCTTTAGCTCAATATTATTCTTGTAATATTTGTTCACATTAGTATTCAGTTCTTCTTTCTTTCTGATGTAGAAGCCTATTAAATAAGTGTATAACAATGAACATTTGGTTTATTTCCAATTTGGGGCTATTTCAAATACTGCTATTATGAACATTCATTTACACATCTTTTAGCACACTTAGCATTCATTTTTCTTAGCTATATATACTTGAGTGGATTGCTAGGTCATTAGGGACACAGACATTTAACATAAATAAATATTACCAGTTTTATGAAGTAGTTTTTCCAATTTACATTTTGCCAGCAGTTCAGGGGAGTTCTAGTTGCTTCATACACTAATCGCATTGATATTGTCAGCCCTTTTAATTCCATTTCTCCTGGTGGATTGTCACTCATTGTCATAGAGTCAGAATTGACTAATAGCTGACCCTCTGGTTAGTTTTTAGGGATGATAAATTGCACAGGAGGATATGTGGTGGTAGATTATTCTTGCACTGTGTTTACTTTCCACCCCCCCCAAACATTGAGGAAAATTTTTAATACATTTAAACAGTGTTTGTTTTTGTTATGTGCCATCGAATCACTCATAGTGACCCTATGCACAACAGCCCTAAACCTTGCTCTATTCCATGTCAATCTTATTGTCTCTGACACACCTACCCTCATTACCCCAGTCACTAAATCGATCGATCTCATTGAGGGTCTTCCTCTCCTGTGCATTCCCTCCACCCTCCTAAACATGACTTCCCTCTCGCAGGATTGGTCCCTCCTTACAACACGTCCAAAGTATATCAGAAGAAGCTTCAGAATCCTTGCCACCCAGGAGCAGCCTGGTCTCACCCTCTCTAGGACTAACCTGTTTGATCTCCTAGCAGTCCATGGTATATTCAATACTCTTCTCCAGAACCACAGCTCAAAGGCATCAATTCACTTTCTATCATCCTTAGTCATTGTCTAGTTTTCTGATGCATAGTAAGTAATTGCAAAGTCTATGGCCTGGATCAGGCACACCTCAGTCTCCAGACTGACATTCGTTGCTCTTCAGTGCTTTGGAGAGGTCTCTGAGAGCAGACTTTCCCAGTGCAGTTAGTCCTTCAATTTCCTGGCTACTGGTACTAAGAGTGTTGATTGTGGACATAAGCAAACTATAGCTGTTAACAGTCTCAATCTCTTTGCCATCTATCATGATGCTACCAATTGGCCCAGTGGTGAGAATTTTTGTGTTCTTGATGTTGATCTTCAATTCATATTGAAGGCTGTTATCCTTGACCTTCTGTAGCTAGCACTTCAGGTCCTCCTCAGTTTCAGCAAGCAGGGTTGTGTAATCTGCATATTGAAGATTGTTGATGAGTTTTCCTCCAATCCTGATGCCACACTTCTCCTCATAGAGACCAGCCTCCCGGATAATCTGTTCTACATATAGATTGAAAAGGTATAGAGGACAGATCACTGGTGTACACCCTTCCCAATTTTTTTTTTATTTTGTGTGTGTGTGTGTGTGTACCGTCAAATCAGATCCGACTGGTACAGGAGGAGATTGTCCCTCCTTCCCCGGCAGAGCATCTGGTGGATTCGAACCATGCACCTCTGGGATTGCAGTGCAGCTTCTTGCCACTAGGCCACCAGAGCTCCCCTCCCTTCCCAATTTTGAACCATGTAGTATTTCCTTGCTTTGTTCTGATAACTGCGTCCTGATCTAAGAATAGGTTTCACATTAGCACAATTAAGTGTTCTGGGATTCTCATTCTTCTCAGAGTCAGCTACAGTTTGTTATGATCTACACAGTCAAATGCTTTTGCATAGTCAATGAAACACAGATAGATATCCCTCTAGTATTCCCTGCTTTCAGTCAAGATCCATTTAACATTAACTATAATACCCCTAGTACCATGGCCTCTTCTAAACCCAGACTGCACTTAAAGCAGTTCTCTTTTGAAAAACTTTTTTTAAGTCACTTCAAAACTTCTACACATAGTGACAATAAATTTAGCTAGTTGTAATCTTTAATACATTAATAAAGTATCACATATTACAAAGAAATTATGCTAAATGTTTGTGTGTATGTGCAAGTGGAATTGAGTTTTCCTTTGGATGGTGAAAGCAGATTGCTCTTTGGAGGCAAGGATTTTGGTGTTTACCTTTTTAATGTGTTTTTGGCATGGCTTATACAAGAATCAATTTAGTTACATCCATAGATAAAGACACTGGAGAAACTCAGTATTATCAGTCAAGATAAAACCAGGAACTAATTATGCAACAGACTCTAATTGCAACTTCATGCTGAAGCTGAATAAAATAAAAGCCAAGCCTAAGAAAGGTAAAGTACAATCTTGAGTATATTTCATATGAATCTGAATTTAGAGACTAGCTCAAGAATAGATTTGATGAGCTGAACATTAATGACAAGAGTTGCTATGTGACATCAAGGATATTATGTTGCTGTTATGTGCCATAGAGTTGCCTGTGACTAATAGAGACCCTATGCACAATAGCTCTGATCTTTGCCCTATGCTAAGCCAGTCTCACTGTCGCCTGCCCACCTACCCCCATTACTCCACTTACTGTGTCAATCCATTGCTTTTGGAGTCTTTTCTTTCCTGTGCTATTCCTTCATCCGTCCAAGCATGATATTCTTCTCTAACAATTGACAAGATGCCCAAAGTATGTGAGATGGAGTTTCAAAATCCTTATCTCCAACAAGCAAGTAACATGGTTTCACTCTGTCGAGAACAGACCTGTTTGTTTTCTTGTCAGTCCATGGTATGTTCAATATTCTTTTCCAGTGCAACAATTGAAAGGCATCGATTCTTCTTCTGTCATCCTCAGTCATTGTCCAGCTCACTGGTGCATAACAAGTAATTGAGAAACAATGACCTGGATCAGGTGCACCTATTCTCTAAACTGACATGATTGCTCTTTGGCACTCTGAAGAGGCACCTGACAGCATATTTCCCTAACACAGTTCATCTTTTGGTTTCCTGATTGCTGATGTCAAGAATGTTGTTTTAGGGGAGCTCTGGTGGCCTAGTGGCAAGAAGCTGCACTGCAATCCCAGAGGTGCACGGTTCGAATCCACCAGATGCTCTGCCGAGGAAGGAGGGACAATCTCCTCCTGTATCAGTCAGATCTGATTTGACGGTACACGCACACACACAAATAATAAAATAAAAAAAAATAAAAATTAAAAAAAAAAAAGAATGTTGTTTTGTGGAACTGAGCAAGCTGAAATTGTTAACAACCTCAATCTCTTCTCCATCTATCATGCAAATTAGCCCAATGATGAGAATCTTTTTTTGATATTGTGCTTCAATCTATATTGAAGACTGTAGTACTTAACCTACAGCAAACACTTGAAGTCTCTCTCCATTTCAGCAAGCACAGTTATGTCATTTGCATATAACACAGATTGTTGATGAGTCTTCCTCCAATCCTGATGTCACATTTCTCCTCATGAAAGTTCAGCCTCCAGAATGATCTGTTCCACATATAGATACAGGACACACCTCTGACACACTCTTTTCCTGATTTTGAACCATGCAGTTCTTCTGTGCTCTCTTCTGACAACTGCTTCCTGGTCTAAGTGTAGGTTTTTCATGAACACAATCATGTGTTCTGGGATTCTGAAAGTTAGTTCCAATTAGTTTTGATCCACACGGTCAAATACTTTTGCTTGGTCAATGCATCACAGATAGACATTCCTCTTGTACTCTCTGCTTTCAGCCTGTATCCATCTGACATTGTAATAATGTCCCTAGTGCCATGCCTCTTCTGATCCTAGCTGTATTTCTGATAGTTTTCCAGTAGTTTTTGGATAATCTTCAGAAGGATTTTGTTTGTGTGTGATATCAGTGATATGGTTTTATAATTTCCTCACTCTGTCATATCACCTTTTTTTTTTTGGAATAGGAATAAATATGGATCTCTTCCAGTCAGTTGGCTAAGTATTTGTTCTCCAGATTTCTTGGCACAATCTGGTGAGCATGTCCAGGGCAGCATCTCTCTGTTGAAATATGTCAGTTGGTATTCCATCAATTCCTGGGGCCTTGTTTCTTGCCAATTCCTTCAGAGCTGCTTGAACTTCCTTCTTCATCACCATTGCTTCTTGGTCATATGCTATTTCATTAAATTCTTCTGCGAAAGTCAATTCATTTTGACACCACAACTTCAGGTATTCCTTCCATCTTCTTTTAATGTTTCCTAGATTATTTAATATTCTGCCATCCTAACGTATTGCAACTTGAGACTTGAATTTGGTTTTTAGTTATTTCAGCTTTAAAAATGCCAAGAGAGTTCAGTCCTTTGAGTTTTCAACTCCAGCTCTTTGCACATTTCATTATAATACTTTGTTTTATTTTCCCAAGCTGCCCTTTGAAATTTGCTCAGCTTCTTAACTTCCTGATTCCTTCCTTTTGTTTTGGCTTCTCGGTGCACTAGTGTAATATTCAGAGCCTCTACTGACATCCATCTCAGTCTTTTCTTCCTCTTCTGTTTTGCAATGACCCCTTGTTGTTTTTTTTTTATGAATAATGTTCTTGATACCCTTCCAAAGCTCATCTCGTCTTCATTCATTAGTGTTCAAGGCCTCAAACCTGTTATTGAGATGATTTTTATATTCAGGTGGAATCATCTATGACAACAACAACAACAGCTAAAAGAACAAACAGGTTCATCCTGGAGAGGGTGAAATCAGGCAATTCCTTGGAGGCAAGGATTCTGAAGCTTCGTCTGACATATGTTGAACATGTTGCAAGGAGGCACCAGTCCTTGGAGAGGGATGTCATGCTTGGGAGTGTAGAGGGACAATGCAAGAGAGAAAGACCCTCAATGAAATGGATTGAGTCAGTGAATGGGCTAATGAGGGTAGGTGTGTCAGAGACAATAAGACTGGCACAGGATAGAGCAGAGTTTAGGGCTGTTGTATATAGGGTCGCTATGAGTCACAGGCAACCTGATGGCACATAACAATAACAACAACATCACCATCAGCCTTAAGTATTGCAACTCAATAGTTTATTTCCTTCAGCTTAAGGAATGCCAAGTGAGTTTGTCTCTTTTTATTTTCTGACTCCAACTCTTTGCACATTTCATTCTAATATTTTGCTTTGTCTTCTGGAGCTGCCTTTTGAAATATTTTGTTTACCTCCTTGACTTCTTGATTTTTTAATATATAATGAAAGTAGAAGATACTTGAAAAGAAGAACAGTGGGGAATGGAGCAAAATGGATGTCGGAAGATACTCTGAAACTTACTCTGGAATGTAGAGTACCTAAAGCAAAAGGAAGGAAAGATGAGGTTAAAGAGCTGAACAGAAGATTTCAAATGGTGGCTTGAGAAGACAAGGTAAAGTATTACAATGAAATGTGTAAATAACTAGAAAACCAATGAGAAAAGGGAAGAGCATGCTCAACATTTCTCAAGCTCAAAGAACTGAAGAAGCACCTCAAGCTTTGAATTGCAATATTGAAGGAGTCTATGGGCAAGATATTGAAGGTGCAAGAAGCATCAAAACCTGATGGAAAGCATACACATAGTCATTGCATCAAAAAGATTTGGTTGATATCCAGGAGGTAGCAAATGATCAAGAGCCATTGATAGGGAAAAGAGAATTGCAAATTGCATTGAACTAACTTTACAAGTTGATGAAATATGAACTGAGATGTTCCAATAAAGGATATAACGCTGAGAGTACTTATCAAAACCAAGAAATTTGGAAGACCAAACACAGGTTATATACATGGATTTCACCTGATGGTATGCATAGGAATCAGATTGATTATATCTGCAGAAAGAACCACTGGAGAAACACAGTATTCGCTGTGAAAACTAGGTTAGGAGCTGATTGTGGAACAGACCACCAACTACTCATATGCAAGTTCAAGCTGAAGCTGAGGAAAATTAAACCAAATCCAAGACAACCAAAATATGACTTTGAGTCTATACCACCTGAATTTCAGAACCATCTCAAGAACAGGTTTGAGGCCTTGAACACTAATGAGCGAAGACCAGATGAGTTGTGGG
>NW_006399902.1:5250267-5254596 GCF_000299155.1 Elephantulus edwardii | reverse complement strand
GCTTTGAAGGAAATGGCAAAAAATAAGGCCCCAGGAATAGATGGTATACCAATTGACATATTTCAGCTAACAGATGCTGCCCTGGATGTGCTAACCAAGTTGTGCGAAGAAATCTGGAGAAGAACACTTGGCCAAGTGACTGTAAGAAATCTATATTTGTTCCCATTCCAAAGAAGGGTGACCCAACAGAGTGTGGAAACTATAGAACAATATCATTGATTTCACATGCAAGTAATATTCTACTGAAGATTATACAAAAAGGACTGGAACAGCACATCAGCAGAGAACTGCCAGAAGTCCAGGCTGGGTTTTGAAGGGGTTGTGGTACTAGGAATATTGTAGCTAATGTTAACTGAAAGCAGGGAATACCAGAAGAATGTATATCTGTGTTTCATTGATTATGTAAAGGCATTTGACTGTGTGGATCATAACAAACTGTGGCTGACTCTGAGAAGAAAGGGAATCCCAGAACAGTTAATTATGCTAATGTGAAACCTATACTTGGACCAAGAGGCAGTCGTCAGAACAGAGCAAGGAAACACTGCATGGTTCAAAATTGGGAAAGGCGTACGCCAGGGATGCGTCCTGTCTCCATACCTTTTCAACCTATATGCAGAACAGATTATCCGGGAGGCTGGGCTCCATGAGGAGAAATGTGGTGTCAGGATCGGTGGAAAATTCATCAACAATCTGCGCTATGCAGATGATACAACCCTGCTTGCTGAAACTGAAGAGGACCTGAAGCGCTTGCTGCAAAGGGTCAAGGACTGCAGCCTACAATATGGATTGAGGCTCAATGTCAAGAAGACAAAGATTCTCACCACTGGACCAACTGGCAGCATCAGGGTGGATGGTGACGAGATTGAGATTGTTCACAGCTTTAGTTTGCTTGGCTCCACAGTCAACACTCTCGGCACCAGTATCCAGGAAATTAGAAGGCGTATTGCCAAGGAAAGTCTGCTGTTAGGGACCTCTCCAAAGTATTGAAGGGCAGTGGTGTCTCTCTGGAGACTAAGGTGCATCTGATACATGCCATGGTCTTCGCTATCACTTGTTATGCATCAGAGAGTTGGACAGTAGCTAAAGAGGATAGAAAGAGAATTTATGCCTTTGAGCTGTGGTGCTGGGGAAGAGTATTAAGGGTACCATGGACTGCTAGGAAAACAAACAGATTCATCCTAGAAAGGGTCAAACCAGGCTGATCCTTGGAGGCAAGGATTCTGAGGCTCTGTCTAACAAAATTGGGACATGTTGTAATAAGGGACCAGTCCTTGGAAAGGGACATCATGCTTGGTAAGGTGGAGGGACAATGCAGGAGGGGAAGACCCTCTATGAGATGAATTGATTCAGTGACTGGGGTAATCGGGATGGGCGTGTCAGAGACAGTAGGAGTGGCACAGGGCAGAGCAGAGTTTAGGGCTGTTATACAAAGGGTCACTATGAGTCGTAAACGACTCGATGGCATATAACAACAAACCACAACAACAACTTACATGAAGTGAGGCATATTTGTGTTCATATCAAAGATAAGTGATCCAAAAAAGAAAGTAAAAGGAATCAAACAATATCCTTAATATCACATGTGCTATGGACTGAATTTTATTCCACCTCCAATATATGTAGCAAATCTGAACCTTTAGGATACCAATTGAGATGTTTCAACAAACAAATTAAATTTTTTAAGAACTTAATAATCTACATCAAGAACTTTGGAAGACCTATTAACTAGAAGAGATCTTTATGCCTAGTGCAGAGTAAGGGGACCACACAGAACGGAGATTTAAAAACATCATTATTATCATATGCTAACAAAATTTTGCTGAAAATAATTATAAAGCAGCTGGAGCCATGCATATATCAACAGTGACTTGCCAGAAGTTCAAACCTATTCAGAAGGAAGGACATGGAATTAAGGAGAACAGTACTAACTTCAAATGGAAGTCAGAGGGATGTTTACAAATGTTTTACCAATTATATGAAGCATTTGGGTAAGTATGTTGTTGTTATGTGCCATGGAGTCATCTATGATGCATAATGACCATATTAACAATGGATCTTTACCCTACCCTATCCTGTGTCATCCTCATCATCACTTAAACCCATTGTTACTGTTAGTGTGTCAATCCATCTCCTTAAGAGTATTCCTCTCCTATGCTGACCCTCTATCTTTCCAAGAAAGGACTGGTCCCTTCTAACAACATACCCGAAGTATGTGAGACCAAGTTTCACCTCCTTGCTTGCAAGGATAACTCTGGTATCACTTTCTCCAGGATAGATCTATTTATTCTCCTGGGAGCCCATGATATATTTAGTACATTTCTCTAATCACAGCTCAAAAGCATTGATTCTTCTTCTGTCATCCTTAGTTATTGTCCAACTTTCAGATTGATAGTAAGTAATTGAGAAGACTATGGCCTGAATCAGGTGCACCTTAGTCATTAAACTGACTCCATTGGTCTTTAGTACTCTGGAGAGGGCCTTGATGGCAAATTTTCTTTTTAATGAGACACATATTTTTAATTTCTTGACTGCTAGTACCAAAGGTGTTGATTTTGGATCCAAGTAAGATTAAACTGAATAGTAAAGATTTAATTAAAGATTGATGCCTTTGAGTCGTGGTACTGGAGAAGAGTATGTATGGAACAAACCATGGACTGCAAAAAGAACTAACGGGTCTGTCCCAGAGAGGGTGAAACCAAGCTTCTCCTTGGAGGCAAGGGTTTTTAGATTCCTTCTCACATACTTTGGGCATGTAGCCAGGAAGGACCAGTCTTTGGAGAAGGATTTCATGCTTGCAAGGGTTGAGGGAAAGTACAGGAGAGAAAGATCCCAGATGAGATAGATTTGACACAATAATTGGGGTAATGAGAATAGGTGTGTTAGAGACAGTGAGATTGGCTCAGGATAGAGCAGGGTTCAGAGCTATTGTGCATTGGGTCTCTATGAGTTGTAGCTGACTTGAAGGCACATAACAACAAGAACAAGATTAAATCATTGATGATTTCAATCTTTCCTCCATTTACCTTGATAGTGCCTATTTATTCCCATTTCCAAAAAAAGGTTATCCCACAGAATATGAAAATGATTGAACAATATTAATATCATATTCAAATGAAATATTACTGAAGATCATCCAAACATTGTTGGAACAGTACATTAACAGAACTGTCAGAAATTCAAGCTGCATGTAGAAGAGGCCATGGAACTAATGATAGCATTGCTGATGTCAGATGGATCTTGACAGAAAGTAGAGAATATCAGAAGAATATTTATTTGTGTTTTATTGACTGTGCAAAAGCATTTGACTGTGTGGATTATAACAAATTATTACTAATATTGAAAATAATAGAAATCTAAGGACACTTAATTGTGTTCGTGTGAAACCTATACCTAGACCAAACAGAACAATGGAATATTGCATGGTTTAAAATCAAGAAAAGCATGGGGTAGGGCTGTATGCTTTCTCAATAACTTTTCAGTCTGTATGCTGAAGAAATCATTCAAGAAGCCAGACTTTACGGCAGAAGAATGTGGCATCAGGATCAGAGGAAGATTCATTAACAATCTGTGTTATGCAGCTGACACAATTTTGCTTGCTTGAAAGGAAGAGGACTTGGAGCACTTGCTCCAGAAGATCAAAGCTATAACCTTCAATATAAATTAGATTGCAACGTCAAGAAACAGAAATCAAACAACTATGAGATATCATTCACCCCAGTAGGAATAGCAGAATTCAACAGAGCAGCAAACAACAAATGCTGGTGAGGTTGTGGAGAAACCAGAACACTTATTCACTGTTGGTGGGAGTACAAAATGGTGCAACCACTATGGAAGGCAGTATGATGCGTTCTCAAAAAGTTGCAAATAGAAATATCATTTGACCCAGCAATTCCACTACTGGGAGTGAATATACCCTAAAGAAACCAGAACTGCCACCCAAGCACATATATGCACATCCATGTTTATTGCTGCTTTGTTCACAATAGCAAAGTGTTGGAAATAACCCAAGTACACACCAACAAATGAATGGATAGAGAAATGGTGGTATATTCATACAGTGGAATACTATGCAGCACTGAAAAACAAAGAACTCAGGAAATGTTATACAAAATGGGTGACCATTGAGGATATTTATGCTGAGTGAAATATCACAGTCCCAAAAAGACAAATATTGTATAATGCCACGGTTATAAAACAGGAGCTTTGGGAGAAACTAAGGAGAAAAGGAGATAATACTCTTCTCCAGCACCACAGCTCAAAGGCATCAATTCTTCTATCCTCCTTAGTCATTGTCCAACTCTCTGACGCATAACAAGTGATTGCAAAGAC
>NW_006399902.1:5248667-5250167 GCF_000299155.1 Elephantulus edwardii | reverse complement strand
CGCACCTTAGTCTCCAGAGAGACACCATTGCTCTTCAGTACTTTGGAGAGGTCCCTAACAGCAGACTTTCCCATGGCAATCCATCTTTTAATTTCCTGGCTACTGGTATAGATAATAAATTATTAGTAATCGGGAAAAATGAGAATTCTAGAACTGCTGAACAGTGGGGTTATAATTTGAAAAAAGTGTGATGGAGTTGCCTTCAACTTATATTGCTGTTGTTGTTAGATGCTGTTGAATCGACTATGACTCATAGTGACCCTATGAACACATTTTATGAACACTGCCTTATCCTGCACTATACTCTGCATTCCTAATATTTTCAAGTCCATTGCTGCTGTCATTGTGATGATCCATCTTGTTGAGGATCTTCCTCACTTTTGCTCACCCTCCACCTTTCCAAGCATGATGCACTTTTCCAAGAACTTGACTCTACTATCAATATGTCTAAAGAATGTGAAATGAAGTTTCATTATCCTTGCCTCTAAGGAACACTTGGGATGTACATTCTACATGATATGTTTGTTGGTCCTTTTGGCATTCCGTGAGATATTCAGTAATCTACTCGAAGACCACAATCCAAAGCCATCAATTTCTCTTCTATTTTCTTTTTTCATTTTCTTACTCTCAGATGTGTAAGAAGTAACTGAAAAACATATGGGTTGAATCAGGTGCATCTTAGTCTTTAAACTGACATCTCTGTTTCTATGCACCTTGGAGAGGTCCTTGCATCAGATTTTCTCATTGCAACACATCTTTTGACTTCTTGACAGGTGGTACCCGAGAGTTTATTATTGATCCACTCACGCAGGAAGAAGTTATTAATAACTTCAATCTTCTTTCCATCTATCCTGATGCTGCCTACTGACTGAGTGGTGAAGATTTTTGTTTTATTGATGTTGAGACGTAATCCATATTGTAAGTTGTAGTCTTAGATCTTCTGCAGCAAGTGCTTCAAATCCTCTTTACTTTCAGCAAGCAAAGTTGTGTCATCTGCATAATGCATGTTGTTGATGAGTCTTCCTTTGATTCTGATTTCAAATTCTTCCTTATGAAGTTCAGCTTCTCAAATGATTTGCTAACCATGTAGACTGAATAGGTATGGAAAAAGGTTACAGTCCTACTGCACACCTTTCTTCATTTAAAACCATTCAGTATTTCTTGCTATTTTCAGACAACAACCTCTTTGTCCAAATATAAGTTCTTCATGGGCACAATTAGGTGTTTGCTTAGAAATTCTCATTCTTCTCAATATTAGCTATATTTTTTTTATGGTTTCACACAATTAAGTGACTTTGGAGAGTCAATAAAACACAAATATATGACATTTGGATCCAAGATGGCAGCAGAGGCAGAAACAGCGTGGTGAGCTGCAGGAGCAACGATCCACTTACAGCAGTCCCATTATGGCCTTCCACAGACTTCTGCTTATTGATAATTGAACACTTAAACAGTTGATGACTGGCCCTCAGTGAAGATCGAGGCTCAACAACAGGAATT
>NW_006399902.1:5244434-5245960 GCF_000299155.1 Elephantulus edwardii | reverse complement strand
AGCTCTGCAACTGCATCCTGGCCCATCCTCACCCTTCTGCCCCCAACCCTCACCTCCTTGTACCCACAATATGTTTTTCTCAATTAAAAAAAAGGGGGGGAAAGACCCCAATGGAAAAAAAACCACCACAAATATACATCCATCTGATGTTCTCTGCTTTCCTAAATCCACTTTGAAATTCTGAAAGTTCTCTATACTGAACAAATAATCTGAGAATATGGACTATATGAATAATGCAGCAGGAAGATTGAAGGAAAAGCTTATTAGATGACACAACCTTGCTTGCTGAGAGTAAAGATAATTTGAAGCACTAAATGTTGAAAGTTATAGCCTTCAGGATTGATGGGCATAAAGATAATAAAATACTTTAAAACTGGACCAAAACCCAACACTATATCACATTAGCACAGAAATTGAAGTTCTCAAGGATTTAACTTTTTCTTGGATCAACAATCAATGTCTGTGGATTCAGGGTAAAGAAATCAAATAACAAATTGGGAAAATTTTAAGGTGCTAAAAAAGCGATTTTTTTTTTTAAATTTATCACTGTGGTGTACCTGTTCTGGGCCATGGTTTGTCTTTTCAAATGCTTTACTTGTATTTGAAAGCAGGACAATGGGAAAGGAAGACCAAAGAAGAACTCATACATTGATGGTGTTGACAATGAATATTGTGTAACAGAGAAGGAACGATGACTGCCAGAGGTAGGAACAATCTGTCTTGGAGGAGCACAGCCAGAAAGCTCCAAAGCAAGGAAGATGGCCTGATTTTGTTTTGCTTACTTTGGGCATGTCATCATGAGGGACTGATCAATCCCTACAGAAGGGCATCATATTTGGGAAAATATAGTTTAGTGAAAAGGACGGGGACTCACAGTGAGTCAGATTGACACGGTAGCTGTGCCAATGTGTTCAAACGTCATGATTTAGAAGATGGTGCAAGACCAAGATGTGGAGAGACTGACCCCTATTGACATTTATGACCATGCTTGAAGCTCATCATGCCAGTGTTCTTTTAAATTAAACAAGTTAGTAAATTCCCATTTTGCCATAAATTCCCTATTTGTCACTTTTATTGTTTTCTGTCACTTGACCAAAAAAAAGTACTAATAATATACTCTCCCTCATTAGCATACAGACTCCAGAAGCAAGCAGTTGAACAATTGAACAACTGAAATTTATCATTTTATTCCAAGCTCCAGCATTGCCTGACGTGTAATAGGAATTCAGGACTCACTTTACTAATAAGACTTTCTTTTCCTCCCTTCCCAGTTGATTCTCCAGCCAGCTTTACTCAAGACTATTCCTGCTCTTCCAAGGGTTGTTTACTCATTCTTGGCCATGAATCTACTCCCCAATTCCTCATTAACCTCACCTCTTTGTCCCACTAGAGACTCTGATGGCTATTCTTCAGCTTTCTCTTTATTTTCCCAAATTTTCTTTGCTAGTCAATCCAAGCAGTCATTCCCCTGGGAAACCACTTACGCATTTCTGGAATACACAGATTCAGCTAAAAAAAATTATATA
>NW_006399902.1:5240949-5244220 GCF_000299155.1 Elephantulus edwardii | reverse complement strand
CCCTCTATGAGATGGATTGATTCGGTGACTGGGGTAATCGGGATGGGTGTGTCAGAGGCGGTGCGGTTGGTGCAGGATAGAGCAGGGTTTAGGGCTGTTGTGCATAGGGTCACTATGAGTCGGAAACGACTCGACGGCACATAACAACAACAACAACAACAACAACAACATATTCTTCTACATCCCTTTCTGTAGTTTTAGTGCTGTGATGGATTTCCTAATTATCTGCACTTAGCCTTGTTGTCAAACTACCAAGTAGCAACCATTAAAAGGACAAATTCTGAAGGCACACTCAAGGGGTTTTAATTGCAGAACTACCATTGGCTGTTCAAAGTAATAACTTTGAGCAAATCTACCTTTCTGTGCCTCAGTTTCCTTATCTGTAAAACAGAGATGATAACAGTGCTTACTTTATAGTGTTGTGAGAATTTGATTAATTAATTAGTTAAGCGATGTAAAAACATTTGCTTACATGGGGGAAATACTATACATTTGCAAAGGTGGTTAAAAACAATGCCAAGTTTCCAAGTGACTAGAGATGATATTGTTGGTGACAGGAACTACAGCAGATGAATAATAGCCTGAGTTTCTTACCAGTAATTTCTAGTGAGTTCTCTTGTTTTCTCTTTCTTATCTGGTGTGCCTCTTAATTTTATACTCTTTCACTACTGCGTCTCTATTTAAGTGTTTGGCATCTCACTGATGTTTGAGAGCCAGAGTGGTGGCCACGTGGGTTTAACTACAAAGGAACAGTGATGATGTTTGCTGCAAATACTTGGGAGACAACATCATTTATACTGTAGAGAGGAGACCAGGTGCATTCAGACTGGTATAGAAGGATGACAGCAACAATAGTGTGAACATGGCAGAGATTACGAGACTGGTACAAGATAGAGCAAGGCAGCCCTCTGTAGTTCTTAGGGCTGATGGCACCTAGTGGAAATAACAACAGCATACTGTACAGAATGTGTTATTTAGATAATAAGTTGGTCAATTGTCAGTAAGTTAGGTAAATTGACTGCAATCCCAACACCTGTATAACCATATTATAGAGCAGATTCAGGAACTCCTCCTTTTACTAACTTGCTTTCGAACTGGACTTTGAAGTTGGACATTCTTAAGTTTCATCTCTACCTTTGCTTGTTGTGTGATCTTAAGTGAGTACTTTATCCTTTCTGAGTCTCAGTTTTCTTCTCTGAGAAATAGTGTGATTGCTCCCATGGCTACCTCATAGCATGGTCCAGCAGCACCAATCACAGCACATTTTATTTAACTGATAATACGTACCTTGCAGGGTTGTTGTGGGGATGAAATGGAGTAGTTTTTCTAAAGGCAGTTAGCTCAGAGGCGGACACAAAGGTAGCACTCAGTAAACATTAGTTGCTGTTATTTTATGTGCAGAAATACTTCTGATAATCATAATTATTATTGCAAGTGGATGTTGAGTTAAAAATAATGACTTTCTGAGGAGATTTTTAAGGTTTAAACTGGGTTTTGGGAGATGGGGAGGAGCCCAGTTTGGCAGAGAAGATTAGGTTGATTATTTTGGGAAGAAATTAGAGAGAACAGGTGTCTATGTGACCACAGTGAGACATTTGGACGCAGCTCAATCCTGTCTTCGTAGCATTGTTGGGCTGCAGCCAGTCGTTAGGAATCACAGAAACTCCTCCAACTTGGCTGCCGGAAGAAACAGACATCTCCTATGGAGAGAGAAAAGTCATGGAGCTGCTGTCTGGTAGTACAGCCATTGGGACCAGACTGGCCAGCAGACAGGTTTCTGCGAGGGGAAGAAGCCTGGTAGGATAACGATCTAATGGTTAGGCTACAGGTAACTGGCCGTGTGCATAGCTACCCTGGGGGTTTCTTTCTGCTTGCTGAGTCAGCAGGGCTAGTTCATTGGCTTTCCCCCAGACGTCTGGGATCCTTGTCTCCAACATGCCATCTAAAGGGGTTTCCCCAAGAAACAAGAAAGAAGCCATGTACAGACCAGAGAGAACTATGGGAGTTTTAAAGTGATCGTCACAGGGCTGTAGGGGAGAGGCAGACTAGGTGGTGCTGCTTTTTGACAGACAAGAAAAATTCTGTCTGTTGCTCCAGAGCCACACTTTATCTCCTTGACCTGCTCTGGGTCTGATGTGTTGGGATACTTCAGCAGGCTCTTTTGCCTTCTGATTCCAGGTTAGGCATAGTCAATGGGAAATCTAGGAGAGAATAGATCTTGAGAGATTTACTCTCCTGCTTTCCTTCTCTGGTTGGCTATGTCCCTTGATATATAGTCACTGCACTTTTAAAGGAGGTCTTTTCTTTACAGCCTTCTCTGGATTCAGATAACTGTTTCTCACCTATCCCTGTTGGTCTAGGTGTAGTAACAACTCCTTAATTGTCAGTAGCCCTGGGTAAACCACACTATCCCTTGTGGTTCTCCTACACCAGCCGTTCTTGTTGTTGTGTACTGTCAAGTTGGATCTGACCTGTAGTTGACTCTCTGCTGGGTTTTCAGAGGCAGTCAATTGTGATGGAGGAGATTGCCCTGGAGCAGCTGGTGAATTGGAACTGCTTCTTTGGGATTGCAGTGCAGCTTCTTGCCACTAGACCACCAGAGCTCCAAACACCTGCCTATGTTGTTGTGTAGTGTTGAGACGGAACCAACCCATAGCTGATCCTCAGGCAGGTTTTCAGAGGCAGTTAATCTCAGGGGAGGAGATTGTCCATCCTTCTCCCTCAGAGCAGCTCGTGGCCTTGAACTGAGTGCCTTTGGGTTTACAGTGCAGTTTCTTGGCACTAGGCCACCAGAGCTTACCTGCCTATCGTATTTTAAATAAATTCTCTTCAAATTGCTCTAGTTTGAGTATGTCATCTCTTCGTAGTTGGGATTCTGACTGCTCCATTTCTTTTTGATACCTTAAGGGAAAGAAAAGAGAAGGTGAGAAGGAGAAAGAGAAAGAATGAAATCAACTACTGTTCCTTTGTGTAGCTGAAGGTTCAGGCATAGACTTTAAATATACTACTAGGAAAGCCACTGACTGGGAAAAAGTATTTGGTAATGACATGCCAGATAAGGGACTTATATCCAGAATTTATAAAATACTTGAGCACCACAATAAGATAAATGTAAATAATCCTATAGAAAAATGGGCACAGGGTATGAACAGACACTTCACCAAAGAAGACATTCAGATGGCTAACAAGCACATGGAGAAATGTTCAAAATCCCTAGCTCTAAGAGAGATGCAAATTAAAACAACTATGAGATATCATCTCACCCCAGTCA
>NW_006399902.1:5237325-5239780 GCF_000299155.1 Elephantulus edwardii | reverse complement strand
ACAAAAATATGCCATTCTAACCAGTTTCGTATGTACAATTAAATTACATTAATCACATTCACCATATGAATATGGTTAATTAATATGTACAATTCAATGACATTAGCTAATCACATTCACCATATGAAACCACTATATGATTCACATATATCTATTGCCAATAGATTTTTTTTATGTTATGGTTTTAGGGGTTTTTTAAATTAATTTTTAATGAAAGTCTACAGAGACTTAGGGTTTCCATTCATTCATTGTTGCACTAGATTTTTTTTTATCTTTCTGATGGAGAAAGTCAATACCTCTTCAGCCGTTTCTGTCTGCCCCTAACCCCTGGTAACCACTGATAAACTTCAGTCTGTATGTATTTGCTTATTCTAGATACATTATATAAGGGGAATCTAAAGTGCTTTCCCTGTGTGTCTGACTTATTTCACTTGGAATGATGCTATCAAGGTTCATTTGCATGTTATTGTTGTTAGGTGTTGTCGAGTCAAATACACTAATAATGACCCTATGAACAGCCAACTCGAACCCTATCTTATCCTGTGCATTCTTCACCATCTCTGATACACCAGAGCCGATTGCTGAAAACGCTGTGTCAGTCCATTTTGTTGATTCCTATATCTTTCCAAGTGTGATGTCTCTTTCTAAGGAATAGCCCTGCCTAGTTCTATGTCCAAAGTATGAAAGATGAAGCTTTGCCATCTTTGCCTCTAAGAAGCACTTCTCTAAGACATTATCTGTTTATTCTTTTGGCAGTCCATGTGATATTATGTACTCTTTTCCAACACCACAGAACTCAAAGGCATCAATTCCTCTTTTGTCATTCTTATTCATTGTCCAAGTCTCTGATGCATAGCAGATGATTGAGAAGACCATGACCTGAATCAGGCATGCCTTGTTCTTCAAAGTGACATCATCACTCTTAAGCATTTTGGAGAGGTCCCAGACAACAGACTTATTCAATGTAATACGTCTCCTGATTTCCAGCTTGCTAGTACCAAGGGTGTTGATCGTTGATCCAAGCAAGGTGCAATAATTGAGAGCTTCAATCCTTTCTTCAACTATTATAATGTTGACTGTTGGTCTTGTAGTGAGGACCTTTGTTTTCTTGATGTTAAGATGTAATCCATACCGAAGTCTGTAATCCTTGATCTTCTTGCGTAAGTCTTTCATATCCTCTTCACTTTCAGCAAGCAAAGTTGTATCATCTGCATAATGCAGGTTGTTGATGAGTCTTCTTCCAATCCTGATGCCATATTCTTCTTCATAGAGCCTGGCTTCATAAATTATTTGTTCAGTATACAGAATGAATAGGTATGGATAAAGGATATAACTTTGATGCACATCTATCCTGATTTTAAACCATGTAGTGTTCCCTGGCTCTATTTGGACAACAGTTTCTAAGTCTGGGTATATATTCTGTGTGAGTACATTGACAGAGAACTACCTGAAATACAAGCCATGTTTAGAAGAGGCTATGGCACTGGAGATATTATTGCCAATGTCAGATAGATCTTGGCAGAAAGCAAAGAGTACCAGAGGAATGTCTATCTGTGTTTCATTGATTATGCAAAGGCATTTGACTGTGTGGATCACAACAAATTGTGGTTTACCTTGAGGAGAATGGGAATCCCAGAACACTTGCTTGTGCTTATGTGAAACCTATACTTGGACCAGGAAGCAGTCCTTAGAATGGGGCAGGAAAACACTGCAATGTTCAAAATCTAGAAAGGAGCATGTCAGGGATGTATCCTGTCTCCATACCTTTTCAGTCTATATGCAGAACAGAACAGATCATTCTGGAGGCTGGGCTTTATGAGGAATGTGGCATCAAATTGGAAGAAGACTCATCAACAACTTAGGTTATGCAGATGACACAACCTTGCTTGTTGAAACTGAGGCAGACCTGAAGCACTTGCTGCAGAAGGTCAAGGACTGAAGTCTTCAATATGGATTGAAGCTCAACATCAAGAAGACAAAGATCCTCACTACTGGGCTAATTGGCAGCATCATGATAGATGGAGAAGAGATTGAGCTTGTTAACAGTTAGTTTGCTCAGCTCCACCATCAACACTCTTGGAACCACCAGTCAGGAAATCAAAAGACAAATTGCATTAGGTAAATCTGCTATCAGGAAGCTCTCCAGAGTACTGAGAAGCAACAGTGACAGTCTAGAGATTAAGGTCTTTATAATTACTTGCTATGCATCAGAGAGCAGGACTTGAGTTGTGGTGCTGAAGAAGAGTCTTGAATATATCATGGACCACCAAGAAAGTAAATAAGTGTGTCTTGGAGAGGTGTGTCCAAGTTGCTCCTTGGAGGCTAGGATTTTGAAGTTCTACCTTACTTACTTTTGAGGATCAATGTCAAGAAGACAAAGATTCTCACCACTGGACCAATTGGCAGCATCAGGATGGATGGTGAAGAGATTGAGATTGTACACAGCTTTAGTTTG
>NW_006399902.1:5228818-5236770 GCF_000299155.1 Elephantulus edwardii | reverse complement strand
CAAGCGACTCGACGGCACATAACAACAACAACAACACCTTACTTACTTTGGGTATGGACCAGTTCTTGGAGAGACAGCATGCTTGGAAGAGTAGGGACAGCGCAGGAGAGGAAGACTTTGGATGAGATGGATTGATATAGTGACCGGAGTATTGGAGGTAGGTGTGTCAGAGTCAGTGGGACTGGCTCAGGACAGGGCAGGTGTCAGAGCTGTTGTACATAGGGTTGCTATGAGTTGCAGGTGACTCAATGGCACATAACAACGACACTAACAACATGAGCACAGTAAAGAGTTCTGGGATTCCCATTCTTCTCAATGTTAGCCATAATTTGTCACGAACCACAACAGTCAAATGCCTTTGCATAATCAATAAAACACAAATAGACATTCTTCTGGTATTGTCTGCTTTCATTCAGGATCCTGATAGCAACAATGATATATATTCCTGGTGTCACAGTCTTTTCTAAAACCAGCTTGAACTTCTGGTAGTTTCCTATTAATGTTCTGTTTTAGCTGCTTTTTAATGCTCCTCAGCAGTATTTTGCTTGCATGAGATTTTAATGAATTATTTGATAATTTCCACATTCTGTTGGATAAACTTTCTTGGGAATGAGAACAAATATGTATCTCTTTCAGTCAATTGGCCAGGTTGTTGTCCTCCAAATATCCTGGTATAAACTGGTGAGCACATTCAGGGCTGCATCTGTTCGTTGGTATAATATCAATCGGTATTCTGTCCGTTCCTGGGGCATTATTTTTTTGCATGCTATTTCCATGACAGCTTTATCACAACTTTATTTCTCTTTGTGATTGAATAATATTAATGTAATGTATATAATATAATATAATATAATATAATATAATATAATATAATATAATATAATATAATATAATATGTAATGTGTATGACATATTTTATCCATCCATTGGTGAACATTTGAGTGGTTTTACTTTTTTTATTCTTCTGTGAATAGTGCTGCAGTGAACTTTGGCATTCAAGTACCTGTTAGAATCCTGTTTTGAAGAGTTTGGAGTATGTATCTACGAGTTGAATTGCTGTCTTATGTTAATTCTATATTTAACTTTTTGAGACTCTGCCAGACCATTTTCAAGAGCAGCTGCACCATTCTACAAGCTCACCAACAATGTACAAAGATTCTAATTCCACATCCTTGCCAACATTTGTTATTATATTTCCCCTGATAATTGCCATCCTAGTAAGAAGTAGTATGTTATTGTAGTTTTAATTTGCAATGTTCTAATGAATATCTTTTTATGTGTTTTTTCTATCATTTTACAGAAATGGTGATCTGTCTTATGTCCACTTTTTTTTTAGTGTAAAATAAAAAATTTTATTAAAAACATTTATACAAAGTCAAATTTGAATTAGGTACAATTTCAAGACTTTTAATAATCTATAGTCTCTTTTTTGCAATTGTAAGGCTAATTTTGCAATTCTAATAATGTATATTATAGGTCTAGTTCTGCATAAGTTCTTTCAATTCAAAACCAGGGTGTCCCTTTCAATGGAGATATGCTTTACTTACTATAGAATCTCATTGTGAAATCTGGAGTCCGAAGCCCAGGGTATAAAATACTATTGTATCATAAGGGATGACCAAAATGGGATAAAGTATTTGTCTATCAAATAAATAAAAATGCACTTGGAACCTGCACATGGAAGGTGTGTGAGAGAGCATAGAATTCCTATGATGTCCTAGAAAGACAACTTCCGATCAGTGCAAAGATCTAGAAAGCATGAACATGATTTTAATTTATAGGGTTGTAAAGGTACAAGGCTATAAAACAAGACACCTGTTGTTCTGCATTTATGTTAAAGGTTTTGCTCTATTAAAAAAGAATCAGAAACACATAATCATTATTCTTGACATAAATGGCACTTACATTGAGGGTGGAAATAATGTTTTAAGAATAAGAATTGAGGAAAAAAAGAAAACCAACTGCATGTAATTTTTCAAGTGGAAACAACAGCAATATGAAGATATATGGGCGTCAGACCCAGTGGAAGAGGAAGGAGGCTGTGCTCTCTTACCTCTTATGGTGTCACTCCTGTGACCTCTACCATTTGAAATGCTTTGATTCCACCTTGCCCAAGGGACCTGTGAGCACTGGGGAGAGGGATGAAGGATGCCTATGCCTGACCTCACCTTTACATTGTCTAATGACTGAAGGTATAAATCAGCTTTCCCCTTGAAGACCCAAGTGTCAGAAGCTCATGTGAAATGCTGGAAATATTAAATGATGTCCCTGAGGGTTTTATTGTTTCTCAGTTCACCCCTGTAACGGGGGAGCTGCTCACATGAAGGATACTCTCCTCTAGGACCTCAATTTGTTTATAAAATGAAGTATGAAACTTCAACAACTTCTTGCCACTTTGGAAAGAAAAGAAACAATTAATGGAGGCCACACAATCTCACTGTTTCTTGATGTATTTCAATTCTCTCTATGTCTATTCTAAAGAATAGTTCACACCAATAAAGATATAAAAGCACTCTTATTATAAATTATTTCCAGGGCAATAAATCTATTACTGCTTAAAAAAAAACTCCACAGACAATGCAATGTGCTTTTGTGTTAGATAAGCACAAAAGCACTTAATTTTATCTATTTCATAGAAGAAGTGTGCTGATAGAACAGAGAGACAGAGTGCTCAATGCCCAACTTCCATTTCTAACACCATGGTCTTGGATGTGCACTTGAATTCTCCTTGCAGTAACACAGTTTCAAGCCACATGCTGCTCTGCAGGAGAAAGATGGGAAATCTCCTCCTGTGTGATTTTCTGTCTCTGATAAACCACTGGAAAGTCAGGTATAAGTCTGTTCTGATTCAACATAACAACATAGCATACATAACAACAGCAACAACAGACCTTGACTCACCAATCCTCACACTACCTTTACACCTCTGTAATTGGGAGCTTTGATGGCATAGTCTGTAGTTAGTTGCACTGCTAATCCAAAGACTCTGGCAGTTTGAATTCATTAATGGCTCATAAGGGAAAAAGATGGGCAGTTCCCTCTTAAGATTTACAGATTTGGAAATCTGATGGAGGGTCATAATGATTGCAACCAACTCAATGGCAGTGAGATCTATTTGAATAATTATCACTATTTTTCTCTTGATAGAGAAAGTAAAGTGATTGACTCAATTTCCCAGTTAGGAAATGTGCAAGGTAAGACCTCTACGCTGATCATCATTACCTATTTTTCCTCTTCTCTTTATAGGAAGTTTGAACTATTACTGCACAAAGCATTTATTACCTATTATAAAAATATTACATTTAATATAATTCTTAAGTTATTTAAAGATTCTTATTTGATTTTTGTACTAATCCTATTAGTAGGTATTACCTCCTATTAGGAGATAGATATTTTTAGACTCTAAAAGGGGGGGGGGAGCTTAAATATTTGAGAAGAAAAGCCAAAAAAAAATACTACGGGTTTCCTAAGATATTCTAGAATCTCAATTACTCACTAGAACTGTAAAAGTAGGGTGGCCAGATATAAAATGTTCACTAGGTTGGCATTCTCACCACTGGACCAATTGGCAGCATCAGGATGGATGGTGAAGAGATTGAGATTGTTCAGAGCTTTAATTGGCTTGGCTCCACAGTCAACACTCTTGGCTCCAGCAGCCAGGAAATTAAATGATGTATTGTGATGGGAAAGTCTGCTGTTAGGGACCTCTCCAAAGTACTGAAGAACAATGGTGTCTCTCTGGAGACTAAGATGTTTCTGATACAGGCCATGGTCTTTGCAATCACTTGTTATGCGTTAGAGAGCTGGAAAATGACCAGGGAGGATGAAGGAGAATTGATGCCTTTGAGCTGTGGTGCTGGAGAAGAGTATTGAGGGTACCATGGACTGCTAAGAAAACAGATTCATCCTGGAGAGGGTTAAACCAGGCAGCTCCTTGGAGGCAAGGATATTGAGGCTTCGTCTGACATACTTTGAACATGTTGCAAGGAGGGACCAGTCCTTGGAGAGGGAAATCATGCTTGGGAGGGTTGAGGGTCAGCGCAGGAGAGGAAGGCCCTCTATGAGGTGGATTGATTCAGTGACTGGGGCAATTGGGATGGGTGTGTCTGAGATGGTGCGATTGGCACAGGACAGAGCAGAGTTTAGGGCTATTGTACATAGGGTTGTTATGAGTCACAAGCGACTCAATGGCACACAACAACAACAACAACAGGTTGGCATTGCCTGTGCATAACATGGGATTAATCTGCTCTGCTCTGTCTTTAATACCATATTCTAGACAGAATGACAGCCAGAATAGTGTGTTGTTATTATTAGGTGCTATTGAGTTTACTATGACTTGTAGAGATCTGTGAACATATAATTGAACTTTGTCCCATCCTGTGCCATCTTCATGATCTCTGACATGCTTGAGCCTACTGTTACAGTCATTGTGTCAATCCTTCCTGCTGAAGGTCCTTTTCTCTTTCGAGCCTCCACCTTTCCCAACGTGTTATCTTATTCCAAAGATTGGCCCTTCCTGATAAACCATGCCTGAAACAGTGTAATGTATTCTTTTTAGTGAGCTCTCTAGTCATTTAAGTGAAGCCTAGTGGTAAGAAGCTGCGCCACAATCACAAAAGGCACATTGCTTGAATCCACCAGCTGCTTCTCTGCCAGAGAAGAATGAGCAGTCTCCTCCTGAATGATTTACTGCCTCTGAAAATTCACCAGAGAGTCAGCTATGAGTGGGTTCTGACTTGACAGCACACAACAACATCAACAACAAAAAGTCATTTAACTATGGTGTGATTAGGGATAATGATACTGCTTCTGTAGAGGACAAGAGAAGTTTGAGGACTGAAGAGTATTCCAAATAAGCAGAAAGCAGCAGCAGAAGCAGAGGAGGAAGAGAAAGAGGCGCAAGAAGAATAAAAAGAGGGGAGTTAGGAAGAAGAAAGAGAAAAAGGAAGAAGAAATAAGGTTCTGTTATACCTACCCCCTAGAAGTCTAATCTGATGAAGTGAGCTCAGTGTTGTTTTGTAAGCTGAAGTGGCAGTGTTTAAAATAGTGTGCATCTACGATAACTGGAAAAGAGTTCTTTTCTACAATATCTTCTCAATTGAATTCCTTAATTTCTGAAATTCTGCCATTAATTGCAGATGGTTGGAGATGAGAGCAGTATTTCCTTTAGAAACATGAATGCCTCTGAGAGAGTAGTAACTCAGATGAGGCATTCTCAACCAATGTGGTTACAAACTGGTACATAAAGATGCATTTCTTCTTTCCCAAGGACAAGGTACAGCCATTTGTAATCCTGCAGATATAAATATAACCAGCAGAGACTTTGTGTGTGTGTGATTGACAAGACTACATTGAGCCATTATCCATCATCAATACCTCACAGCAATTGTTTTAATTGTGGTTGCACATTATAGTCACCAATTAACCTATTTAAAAATGAAGAGATCTTGACTGGACCCTAGCTATGCTGATCAACAATGTTTTTTTAAAAAATTATTTCTTATAATTTTTTAAAAAATTAATTTTAATGAAAGTTTACAGAGACTTTGGATTTCTATTAATTCATTGTTGCACACTTTCCCCTCTGCTCACCCCTCCCCTCCCAGTTAGCTTTTCTCTTTGAAAGTAAAAAAAAAATTACTTCATTTTTATACAAATGACACACTTCCCCCCCGCCCCCCCTGCAGTCTACTCCACTATGCAGCTTTCATTCTGGACTCTTATCATGACAATAATATCTAATCATCCTAAACAGTTCTCTCCCTCATCTGTTGCAATGCAGTATACATTACTTATCCGTTCTTTTTTAGTTTCCCTCCAACCCCAATGTCAGTCCCACTTTACAACAGTTGCACTATGCAGTATTTGTCTTTTTTGTGACTGAAATACTTCACTCAGCATAATGTCCTCCAGGGGTGACCCAATTTGTATAATAATTCATGAGTTCTTTGTTTTTCAATGCAGCATAGTATTCCCTTGTGTGAATATATCACAGCTTCTCTATCCATTCGTTTGTTGATGGGCACTTGGGTTGTTTCCAACTCTTTGCTATTGTGAACAAAGCAGCAATAAATATGGGTATGCGTATATCTCTGGGTGGCAGTTATGGTTTCTTTAAGTTATATTCCCAGTAATGGAATTGCTGGGTCAAATGGTATTTCTATTTGCAACTTTTTGAGAAAGCACCATACTGTTTTCCATATTGGTTGCACCATTTTACATTCCCACCAACAGTAAATAAGGGTTCTAGTTTCTCCACAACCTCACCAGCATTTGTTGTTTGCTGTTCTGTTAAATTTTACTATTCTTCCTGGGGTGAGATGATATCTCATACTTGTTTTCATTTGCATCTCTATTAGAGCTAGGGATTTTGAACATTTCTTCATGTGTTTGTTTGCCATTGAATGTCTTCTTTGGTGAAGTGTCTGTTCATAGCCTGTGCCCATTTTTCAGTTGGGTTCTTTACCTTTATCTTGTTGTGGTGCTTGAGTATTTTACAAATTCTAGATATAAGTCCCTTATCTGACATGTCATTACCAAATATTTTTTTCCCAGTCTGTGGCTTGCTTTTTTACCCTGTTGGAGAAATTTTTGGATGTGCATAGGGATTTTATTCTTAGAAGGTCCCATTCATCTATTTTATCCTCTCCTGATTGTAGATTTTTCAGGATGCTTGGAAGACTGTTCACGTTGTGGATTAGGACTTGTAGAGTTCTTCCAAACTTTTCTCTAAAGAAGTTTATAGTCATTAGTTTTAATCCTAGGATCAAGGACCTAGTCCTAGGTCCTTGATCCACTTTGAGTTGTTTTTTGTGTATGGAGTGAGGTGTGGATCTTGCTTGAGTTTTCTGCAGATAGCTTTCCAATTTTGCCAACACCATTTGTTAAAAAGGCTGCCATTTCCCCACTTAACATCTCTTTGTCAAAAATCAGTTTACCATAGGTAGATGGGCTGATTTCTGGTTCTCAATTCTATTTCATTGATCTATGTCTGTCATTGTACCAGTACCACGCTGTCTTGACCACTACGGCAAGGTAATAGGATTTGAAATCAGGGAGGGAGATGCCTCTGCTGATTAACAATCTTGTGAGTGAGGCTAGGGCGTGTGTATTTTTACAGAGTTCTATCCATGGTTCTAATGCTTAGTCAGATTGAGAAATACAGCCTCATAGTGAACTTATCAGCTGAACGGCTTATTTGTAGAAATGTTCAAAGCGGGCTTTGGGAGGTGGGACCTAGTTATTGAGTACCAGAACAAGTGGTAAGGGAAAGGAAATGTCCCATGAAGGACAAAGTAAGCAAAGGAAAGCTGGGAATGAATCAAGACAAATTATCCACATTACAATTTTGAACTACCCAGGAGTAGTATTACCAATTCTGAAGGAACAACATTAATCTATGAAAGTTAGGACTTCGGTGTAATATTATTTTAGAAATGCTAATGAATTTATTCAATCTATATACAGAACAGATCATCTGGGAGGCTGGGCTATACGAGGAGGAATGTGGCATCAGAACTGGAGGAAGATTCATCAACAACCTGCGTTATACAGATGACACAACCCTGCTTGCTGAAACTGAGGAGGACCTGAAGAACTTGCTGAAGAAAATAAAAGATTGCAGATTTCAATATGGATTGATGCTCAAAAAAATAAAAAGAATAAAAAAAAGATTGATGCTCAACATCATGAAAACAAAGGTTCTCACCACTGGGCTGATTGGCAGCATTATAATAAATGGTGAAGAGATTGAGATTGTTAAAAGCTTTAGTTTGTTTGACCCCACAATCAACATTCTTGGTACCAGCAGTTAAGAAACCAAGAGACAGCAAGGAACTGCAACTACAATCCCAGAGGCGCACGCTTCGAATCCACCAGATGCTCTGCTGGGGAAGGAGGGACAATCTCCTCCTGTACCAGTCAGATCTGATTTGACGGTACACGCACAC
>NW_006399902.1:5209624-5219928 GCF_000299155.1 Elephantulus edwardii | reverse complement strand
CGTTTGTTGATGGGCACTTAGGTTGTTTCCAACTCCTTGCTATTGTGAACAAAGCTGCAATAAACATGGGTGTGCATATATCTGCTTGGATGTAAGCTATGGTCTCTTTTAACCTTAGTTGTTGTTGAGGTCTGTAGTTCTTGAGATATTCTTAATAGTAGACCTTTTATCAGATATATGGTTGCCAAATTAAGTATAGACTTTTTACCTGTCTGTTCAAGATTTAGGTAAAAGCTCAAATGAAGTTTGCAGGCTTCAATTTTTTCCCTTTATTTTAGCAGGCTTTGCTTTACATTCTCTTTCCTACGAGCAACTTTCAGCAACTCTAGACTCATATCTTCCTATATCAAGAACAAAATGTCACATCTTTTCCAATGGAATAAATCCATGGGTGTAGCATCAAGCTGGGGGATTTTCCTGTGTCAAGGCTATGGGGGTTGATGAATTCCAAATCAGAAGATCAGATGGTTGACTGCTGACTGCTGTAGGTACAGTAGCTGGTGAATCCCAAAATATGTAGATCAGATAAATATGTAAAATGTATAGTGCCTATCCTCAATCTTGCATGAGAAGCATGAGCATTCTCCTTTCATGTGGTTTACTGCTTCTAAAAACCTGTTGGAGGGTCAGCTATGAGTTGACTCTGACTCAATGGCACACAATAACAACTACAAATCCTTAACTTTATGGAGAAGAATGTGGTATCCAAATCAGAGGAAAATGTATCAACAACCTGTTTTATGCAGATAACACAACCTTGCTTGCTGAGAGTGAGGAGGACTTGAAACACTTGCTGCAGAAGACTAAAGACTTCAACGTGGATTACATTTCATCATTAAGAAAATAATAATTCCACCACTGGGCCAATAGGCAACAAACATCATGACAGATGGAGAAAAGATTGAGATTGTCAATTATATAATTTCACTTGGATCCAAGTCAACACCCTTGGCACCAGGAGTCAAGAAATGTTGCATTGGGAAAGTCACGGTCGAGGACATTTCTAAAGCGCTCAAGAGCAATGATATCAGTTAAAAGAGTAAGGTACATCTCACTCAATGAATGGTCTTTTCAATTACTTGCTATGCAGTTGGAAGTTGGACAGTGACAGAAGAAAAACTGATACCTTTGAGTTGTGGTGTTAGAGAAGATTATTTAATATCTCATGGAGAGCAAACATGTCTATCATGAAGAGAGTGAAAGCAGAGTGCTCCTTGGAGGTAAGGATGGTGAAACTCGGGCTCACATACTTTAGGCATGTTGTTAGGAGAGGTCAGACCTTGGAGAAGGACATCATGCATGGAAAAGTGGAGGGTCGGTGTAAGAGAGGAAAAGCCTCAAAAAGATGAATTGACAGAGGGCTGTAACAATGAGCTCAAGTATACTGGAGGTGGTGAGGAAGAACAAGATAGGGCAAGGTTCAGATCTGATGTTTCTTTTTTAATTTTTTTAAATATTTACAGATTTTTTGAAAAAATAATAAACTCAAAAAATACTTTCAAAAATCTCCATATGATCAGAAGGATTCAGGTTGAATATTCCTTGAAAGTTTGTTTTAATTGTCCCATTGCCACAGTGCTTGTCAAAACCAGTTCTGATTAATCTCCTTTGTCAGTGTGTCCTTTGCCATTCTCTATCACTCCTCGCTGAGAGAGATTTCACTCTGATTCATAAGGAAAAGGGGATGGTGTATTCTCTTAGCTACTTCACTCTGAAAAGGGGCACTGTAGGTTTCAGGGTGAAGATCTTCTCTCACTACTCTAAAGGGCCCCTTTGCCAATAGGAAACACATAGACTATTGTGGAGAATGATTTTATAATTTAGATGCACTGTTATCAATTGTGCTTAGCCATACATGTTCATATCCTTGAAGATGCATCATGGACCTGTTGCAGCCTAGAAGACACAAATTTAACAAGTTGAAAGTACATGAGTCAAAAATTAAAAACAATAATTTTCCAAGTAGAGGTTCTAACAGTGGCGCAAAAATCAAGTTACAAAGGGAAGGTCATTCTCAAAAGGCTTATTGACTAGCACTTTGTCTATTATAGTATAAAGGTTAGGAACCACAAGATCTAGCGGCTCTACTATGTCTTTTATTGTTCTTAAGTCCTGGACCAAATTACATCTAACACTGGGTTGTTTTACAGCTCAGAAGTCTACATGCAAGGCAGACGTGAAGTAAAGAACAGCTTATGAGGTTTTCTGTGTTGGTGAGCACGTCCATGGCAGCATCTGTTAGCTGAAATATGTCAATTGGTATACCATCTATTCCTGGAGCCTTATTTTTTGCCATTTCCTTTTAAAGCAGCCTGAACTTCTTTCATCACCATAGGCTCTTGCTCATATGTTGTTTCATGAAATTCTTCTGTGTCTGCCAATTCGTTTCGATACAGTGACTCAGTATATTCTTTCCATCTTCTTTTAATACTTCCTGGATCATTTAATGGAAAAGTGTAGGGTTGGCAAAACAGAGGATGACCCCCAACTCGATGGATTGACAATGTGATGGAAGAAATGGACTCAAGAGTATTAGAGATGATTAGGATGGCACAGGACAAGTGAGCATTCAGGTCTTTTGTTCATATAGTCACTATAAAGTCATACTTGACTTGATGAAACTAAACAACATTACAAATAATTGAAATTTTAGAACACTTAGTTGTGTTCATGTGGAATCTGTACACAAAGCAAGAGGCAGTTGTTCAAACAAAACAAGAGGATATTATTGTTGTTGTGTGCTATCAAGTTGCCTCTGACTCATAAAGACCCTATATACAACAGCCCTAAACCTGCTCTATCCTGTGTCAATCTTATTGTTTTTGACACACCTACCCCCATTTCTCCAGTCACTGAATCAAACCATCTTATTGAGGGTCGTCCTCTCTTGCGCTGTCCTTCCACACTTCCAAACATGATGTTCCTCTCCAAGGACTGGTCCCTCCTTGTAACATGTCTTAAATATGTCAGACAAAGCTTCAGAATTCTTGCCTTCAAGGAGCAGCCTGGTCTCATCCTCTCTAGGATGAACTTCTTTGTTCTCCTAGCAGTCCATGATATATTCAATATTCTTCTCCAGCACCACAGCTCAAAGGCATCAATTCTCCTTCTATCATCCCTAGTCATTGTCCAGTTCTCTGATGCATAGCAAGTAATTGCAGAGACCATGACCCATATCAGGCTCACCTTAGTCTCCAGACTGACATCACTGATCTTCAGTACTTTGGAGAGGTCTCTGACAGCAGACTTCCCAATGCAATTTGTCTTTTTATTTCCTGGCTGCTGGTACCAAGAGTGTTGACTGTAGAGCCGAGCATCTAAAGCTGTTAACAATCTCAATCTCTTCACTGTCTAAGAAGATATTGCATGGTTTAAAATCAGAAAATATGTCAGAATTGTATCCTTTCACTTAGTTTATTTCATCTTTGTGCCAAACAAATAAACCGAGATCAACTATATGAAGAACATACTTAAATTAGAGAATGACTCATAAATAACTTGTTATAGGCAGATGGTACAACCATACTTGCTGAAAGTGAAGAGGACTTAAAGCCTTACTAATGTAAATCAAAGAGTCACTGTATTAAAAAAATTGGTTGATAAACAAATGTTTCAGGGAATAGCATATGGAAAACAAACAATGGTAACAAAGGGAAAAAATTCAAGTCACTGGCAAGAAATAGGAATTGACAGGGCACCAACTGACAAGTTTCAACAAATAGATGCAGCTCTAGACATACTTAACAGCCTGTACCAGAAAATATGGAAGACAGCTAGCCGGCCAATGGACTGGAAGAGATCAATATTTATTTCCGTTTTCAAGAAAGGTGATGCGACAGAAAGTGGAAATTATTGATTGATATCAATAACATCACATGCAACCAAATAATTGCTGAAGATCAAGGGGGGGGGAAGGTTGGAATAGTGCATTGACAGGGAACTGCTAGAGTTTCAAGCTGATTTTAGAAGAGGCTGTAGCACTAGGGGATCTTGCTGGTGTCAGATGAATCTTGACTAAAAGCAGAGAATACCAGAAGAATGTCTATTTTTTCTTTGTTGACTATGCAAAGGCATTTGACTATGGATCATAACAAACTATGGCTAACATTGAGAAGAATGGGAATTCCAGAACACTTAATTATGCTCATATGAAACTTATACCTAGAACAAGAAGCTGTTATCTGAACAGAGCAAAGGAATACTGCATTATATAAAATTATGAAAGTTATGTCAGGGCTGTATCTTATCTCAACACTTATTCAATTGGTATGCTGAGCAAATAATTTCAATCAAGAAGTTGGACTTTGTGGCAAGGAATGTGGAATCAGAATTGACTTACTGACTATAGCTGTGGACTTAAATACGTCTGAAAGGATGAGGATGGCATATGATAGGACAAGGTTCAGATAATGGTTCATTGGGTCACTATAAATTGTACTCAACTCAATGGTAACTAACAGTAACAGCCTTCAGTATGGATTACACCTCAACATAAAGAAAAAAACACAAATAGACTAACATAAAATATTATGATAAATCGAGAAAAGATTGATGTTGTTAAGGATTTTCATTTTCTTTTATCCACTATAAATACTTGTGGAAGCAGCAGTCAAGGAATCAAATGACATTTTACATTAAGCAAATCAACTGCAAAGGAAAATTGTCTCTCTGAGGACTCAGGCGCTCGGCTTAATTCATAACATTTTCAGTCATCTCATGTGCATTCAAAAGCTGTAGACTGAGTAAGAGTGGTTGAAAAAGTGGTGCATTTAAATTATGGTATTGATGGAAAACATTGAATATACCATGGACTGTCAGAAGAGCAAACACAGTCTGTCTTGGATGAAGTACAATGAGAATGCTCCTTAGATATGAGGACACAAGATGGTCTCACACAGTTTGGACATATTATCAGGAAGCAACTGTCTTTGGAAAAGGACATCAAGTCTGTTAAAATAGAAGGTTTGTGAAAAAGAGGAAGACCCTCAGTAAAGAGGAATTTGCACAAAGGTTGCATCAATTAACTCAATTTAACAATTGTGAGACTGGTGTGGGACTGGACAGTGTTTTGTTCTGTAAGTTTAAGTCAATTTGATGAAACTCAAAACCCACAAAAATGCCTAAAGATACTAAGCATCTTTTTATGTACTTTCAGGCTATTTGTGTATCTTCTTGGTTGAAATATCTATTCAAATCTGTTGTTCATCTTTAAATGGGATCATCTTTTTTGTTGTTGTTCTATACATATTCTGGATGCCAGACCCTTGTCAAGGAACTCTGGTGGTGTAGTTTATTGTGCTAAAAAAAGACCATGCATCTTTGGCAGTTCGAATCTACCAGCAGAATTGACTTGATGACAGTAAGTTTGAATTTTTTCAGATCCTTATCAGATAATTGGTTTACAAATCTTTTCTGTCCTTCAATCTTTTCTGTCCTTCAATGGGGATCTATTTACTTTTTTGAGGGTGTACATTGAAAAACAAACATTTCTAGTTTTGATGTAGTTCCAGTTCTTTTCTTTTTCTGTCATTTGTATCCAAGAAACCTTTGCCAAATCTAAGGTCATGAAGATCTACTCCTATGTTTTAAGAGTTTTAACTCCTACATTAGGATTAAGATGGGGAATTGAATTTTTATATGATATGAGGTAAGAGTCCAATTTTACTTTCTCACCTGTGGGTATTGACTTGTCCTAAAACCATTTCTTAAAAAGATGGCTCTTTCCCTCATCTGTCTTTATACCCTTGCTGAAAAGAAATTTATCTTAAATGTAAAGGCTTATTATTCAATTCTTGTTCTATCCCATTAACCTATATATCTATTAAATCCAGTATTCACTTTTTAAAAATTCTTTCAATGTTTTCAAATTGTGAAGTAAGAAACTTGGAACTTTGTTCTTTTTCAAGATTGTTTTGAGAAGTCCAGGTCATATCACATCATCATATGCATTTTAAGATAAGTTTGTCGCCTAGTGGAAAGGAGCTGCAACTACAATCCCAGAGGCGCACGGTTTGAATCCACCAGATGCTCTGCCGGGGGAAGGAGGAACAATCTCCTCCTGTACCAGTCAGATCTGATTTGATGGTACACTCACACAAAAATAATAAAAAAATTTTTTAAAAAAGATAAGTTTGTCAATTTCTGGAAAAAACCCATAAACAACTTGTTGAGATTTGATAGGGATTTTAATAGTCTGTTGATCAGTTTAAGGAGAATTGCCATCATATTCTCTGGAATGCCATCTGTTTATCTCATCCATTAACATGGATGTGTTTCTAACAATGTTTTGTGGCTTTTAGTTGCTAAGTCTTACACTACTTCTGTTAAATTTATTCCTAAATATTTTACTTTATTTATGTATATAGGGAGCTCTGGTGGCCTAGTGGCAGGAAGCTGTGCTGTAATCCTGAAGGCACACAGTTTGAGGCCAGCAGCTGCTCCACAGGAGAAGGATGGACAATTTCCTCCCGTTCAATTAACGGCCTCTGAAAACCCACCAGAGGGCCAGCTATGGGTTGGTTCTGACTCTATGGCACACAACAACAATAATATATAATACTGTAACTGAAACTTTTTTAAAATCATACTAGTTTATTTACAAAATTCAAACACATTATTTTCTAGAACTGATTCTTCCAATTTCCCTCACCCCCCCCATCAAATTGTACAGTTCCATGATTAATGCTCCCCTCCCCCTGCACATTCTCACCCCTCTGCTTCCACTACTCCCCTCCCCCCGCCTTGGATCCTTATACTTATTCCACAATAATGGTATTATGCAATATTTGTCCTTGTGGGACTAAGTTAGTTCACTTACTATAACTAAAACTTTTAAAAAATTATTATTATTAATTTTAATGAAAATTTACAGAGACTTTGGATTTCTATTCATTCATTGTTGCACTTTTCTCCCTGCCCACCCTTCCTTCCAGTACACTCTTCTCTTTGAAAAGTAAAAGAAAAATTCTTTCACTGTTCTACAATGCCTCCCCCCAGGTCCACTCTACTACGCAGCCTTCATTCTGGACTCCTGTCATGACAATAATGCTTAATCAAATAACCCTTTTAAACAGTTTTCTCCCTCATATGTTTCAATGCAGTATACATTAGGCATCCATCTTTCTCAATCTATCCTCAACCCTGATGTCAGTCCTGTTTTACAACAGTGGCACTATTCAGTATTTGTCCCTGTGTGACTGAGATATTTCACTCAGCATAATGTCCTCCAGGGTCACCCATCTTGAGTAATATTGCATGAGTTCATTGTTTTTTTTAATGCAGCATAGTATTCCATCGTGTGAATATACCACACTATCCATTCGTTTGTTAATGGGCACTTAGGTTGTTTCCAACGTCTTGCTATTGTGGACAAAGCCATGATAAACATGGGTGTGTATATATCTGCTTGGGTGGCAGTTATGGTCCTTTTTGGGAGCATAACTGAAACTTAAAGTTTAATTCTCAAATTGTTCACTGATAATATACAGCAATTAAATTCATTTTTGTATACTGACCTTTATCTGATCACCTTGCTGAACTTCTTGGTTTTAATAGGTATATAGGTGGTATGTGTGTGTATTCCTTGATGCTATTATTGCTGTTAGGTGTCATTCACTAGAGTATGACTCATTGTGATCTTATGAACAAAAGATCTGAAACTTGTCCTATCCTGTGCCATCCTCACAATCTCTGACACCCCTGAGCCCATTGCTGTAGTCAATATGTCAATCCACCTCATCGAGGGCCTTCCTCTTCTTTGCCATCTGAAAACCTTTCCAGGTCTGATGTCCTTCTCCACAGAATAACCTCTTCTAGCAACAGCTTCACCATCCTTGCCTCCAAAGGAACACTCTCTGGCTGCACTGTCTTCAAGACATAACAGCTTGTTTCTGGAAGTCCATGCAATCATCAGTACTCTTCTTTAACATCATAGTTCAAAGACATCATTTCTTCTTCCATCTATCTCTCATCAGCACAGCAAGTGATTGAAATGACCATCGCCTAAATAAGGCATGCCTTCATCCTCAAACTTACATCATTACTCCTCAGGAATTGGGAGAATCCTTGACTGCAGACTTTGCCAATACAATATGTCTCCTGATCTCCTGACTGCTGTTACCAGGTGTATTGATTGTGGATCCAAGAAAGAAGAAGTCATTGACAGTTTAGATCTTTTTTCCATCTATCATGATGTTGTCTATTGATCTAGTGGTAAGAATTTTTGTTTTCTTGATGGTGTTATGTAATCTATATTGAAGGCTGCAGTGTAGAACAGTTCACAGAAAACTGTCCTAAGTTCAAGCTAGACACAAGAGGGTGTGGAACAAGGAAAAAAAACCACAGAGGTCATGGCACAAGGACTATCATTGCTGATATCAGATGGATCCTGACTGAAAGCAAAGAATACCAGAAAAACGTCTATTTGTGTTTTATTGACTATGCAAAAGTATTTGTGTAGATATAATAAATTATGTTTAACATTGAGAAGAATGTAAATTCCAGGACATTTAATTTGCCTTTTTTAAAAAAAATGCAAAACCTATGCCTCGACCAAGGAGCTATTGTGTGAACAGAACGAGGGAACATGACATGGTTTAAAATTCAGAAAGGTGTTTGTCAAGATGGCATCCTTTCTCTATACCTACTCAATCCATATGCTGAGTGAATTATTCTAGGAGCTGAGCTCTATGAAGAGGAATGTGACATGAGGAGCGGAGGAAGGCTTAACCAATAACCTTCGCTATGTAGATGACACAATCTTGTTTGCTGAAAATGAATTCCTTAGGGTCTTCTATAGATAAGATCCTGTCTGGGAATAAAGACAGAGAGTTTACTATTATTATTAATTTTAATGAAAATTTACAGAGACTTTGGATTCCCATTCATTTATTGTTGCACTTTTCTCCCTACCTCCCCCCAGTACACTCTTCTCTTTGAAAAGTAAAATTCTTTCATTGTTTTTTTTAATGTATTTATTTTATTATTTTTTGTGTGTGTACCATCAAATTGGATTTGACTGGTACAGGAGGAGATTGCCCCTCCTCCAGCAGAGCATATGGTGGATTTGAACCATGTACCTCTGAGACTGCAGTGCAGCTTCTTACCACTAGGCCACCTCTTTCATTGTTTTACAATCCCTCCCTCCAGGTTCACTCCACTATGCAGCCTTCATTCTGGACCCCTGTCATGACAATAATACCTAATCACATATCCCTTTTAAAAAGTTTTCTCCCTCATCTGTTTGAATGCAGTATATATTATTTATCCCATCTTTCTCAGTCTCCCTCCAACCCCGATGTCAGTCCTGTTTCATAACAGTGGCACTATGCAGTATTTGTCCTTTTGTGACTGAGATTATTTCACTCAGCATAATGTGCTCCAGGGTTATCCATTTTGAATAATATTGCATGAGTTCCTTGTTTTTCGATACAGCATAGTATTCCATTGAGTGAATATACCAGAGCTTCTCTATCCATTCATTTGTTGATGGGTGCTTAGGTTGTTTCCAACTCCTTGCTGTTGTAAACAAGGCTGCAATAAAAATGGGTGTGCAGAATAAAGACAGTTGTACTTCTTCCTTTATAACCTAAATGTCACCAATCCCTCACTTTTGTTTTTTGGTTATTTTCACATACAATCTTATAATCTTGGTTTTCTACTTTTAATTTGGAGTAGATCTACGTTCCAAACAAAGTTTGACAGCTAGTTCATTCCTGTTTTTTGATGGGTTTTTTTTTAGTTACAAAATTGGTCACAGAAATAAGGAATTAAAATTATTTAACTGTTAAGACTGCAGAGCCCTTTCCTTCCTCTCCCAGAATGGCTACCGTGAGAATCCAATCACAGGAAACAGCAGCTGTGCTTTGTCTCTCTGTGAGACTAACCTACCCATCTTTTCCCAGGAATAGTTTTCTGAGACCCTCGCCCACTTCCCTATCTTGAAGGAAGCATCTGTAAGCATCCCTGCCCCCAAGTCCCTTGTAAGAAAGTATAAAATCCCCCTCTATCTACAACCAGGAGATGATAAAATAGATGAATCGGACCTTCTAAGAATCAAATCCCTGTGCACATCCAAAACCTTCTCCAACAGGGTAAAAAAGGAAGCCACAGACTGGAAAAAAGTATTTGGTAATGACATGTCAGACAAGGGACTTATATCTAGCATTTATAAAATACTCAAGCACCACAACAAGATAAATAACCCAGTTGAAAAATGGGCACAGGATATGAACAGACACTTCACCAAAGAAGACATTCAGATGGCCAACAAGTACATGAAGAAATGTTCAAAATCCCTAGCTCTA
>NW_006399902.1:5179119-5205654 GCF_000299155.1 Elephantulus edwardii | reverse complement strand
ACATCCTTGGAGAGGGACATCATGCTTGGGAGGGTGGAGGGACAGTGCAGGAGGGAAAGGCCCTCTATGAGATGGATTGATTCAGTGACTGGGGTAATTGAGATGGGTGTATCAGAGACAGTGCCATAGGCACAGGACAGAGCAGAGTTTAGGGCTGTTGTACGTAGGGTCGCTGAGTCGCATGCGACTCTACAGCACGTAACAACAACTACTACTGGGTCCTCTAATCCCTTACAATGGTCACACAAAACTCACAGAACCATACTTATTGTTTTGAGGCTTCTGAGGGAAGTTATTGTTATTGTTTGCCATTGAGTCTGAGCCAATCCTAGCTGATATTCCAGTTGGTTTTCAGAGTCAGTGAATCGCACGGGAAATGATTGCCCATCCTTTTCCCGAGCAGCAGCTGGTGGAGGCAAATCGAGTACCCTTTGGATTTCAGCTCAGCTTCTAACCACTTCTTACCCCTAGGCCACTGTGGCTCCCTAATAGGAGAGTTAGCTGGTTACAAAGTTGGAAACAGGATGCAATTCTTAGGTCAGCTTCTTAAGCATGCTTTCAGGCCTTTAACCTTCAGCTGCTTGACTTCAAGCCATTGTTACAAAGCTCTCTTATTGTTTTTGTATATTGTTTATTTAGAATCGACCAATAAATTGACCTTCCAGAGGGTTTTCAGAGGCGGTATTAATTGCATGGAAGGAGATTTCCCATCTTTCTCCTGTGGAGCAACTGGTGGGGCGGTATTAATTGCATGGAAGGAGATTTCCCATCTTTCTCCTGTGGAGCAACTGGTGGATTTAAACTTCAGGCCTTTGAAATTGCAGCACAGCTCCTTATCACTTGGCCACCAGAGCTCCTACATATTATGACATCTTCCCCTAGTTCTTCACAAGCCTGGGCGAAGGTCTCTACCTCTGGCTTCGTGAGGCAGCAGTCCCAGATCTGCTTTGTCTCATGTCAGCTCTCGATCCTCCACTGCTGCTGTTGCTCTTTCTCACCTAGGTTCTTGCTGACTGGTGCAGAAATCTCTGGCCATGCAGGACACAGGCTACATTCTCTGTTCCGTCTTTATTGCCAATAGTGAGATTTCCAACTACTGCTGCTGCTGTTGTTGTTAGGTGCTGGTAAGTAAATTATGATTCATGTTGTTGTTGTCAGGGGCCATTGAGCCAACTATGAATCATAGCAACCCTATGAACAACAGATCTTAACTCTCTCCTATCCTGTGTCATCCTCACAATCTCTGACATGCTTGAGTCCATTGGTGCAGTCACTGCATCAATCCATTCGGTTGAGGGTGTTTTTTTAATTTCACTGACCCTTTGCAAAGGACAGCCTAGCCACATGCTGAAAGTAGGAGAGAAAAAAAGCTTTGCCATCTGTTCCTCCAAGGAGCACTCTGGTTGCACTTTTCCCAAGACATATCTATTGTTTTGGCTCTCCGTGGGATTTGCAGTACTCTTCTCCAACACCACAACTCAAAGGCATATATTATTCTTCTGTCATCCTTATTCATTGTTCAGCTCTCAGATGCATAACAAGTGATGGAAAAGATGAGATCCAAATCAGGCCAATCCAAGTCTTCAAACTGACATCATTATTCCTCAGTATTCTGGAGAAGTCCCTGACAGCCGACTTGGCCAATGAAATACCTGTCCTGATCTTCTGACTGCTGATACCAAGGGTATTTATTGTGGATCTAAGTAATGTGAAATCAATGACTATTTAATCTTTTCTCCATCTATCTTGATGGCCCAGTCTATTGGCCCAGTGGTGTAGACTTTTGTTTTCTTGATTTTGAGACATAATCTGTATTTAAAGTTTTAGTCCTTGATTTTCTGCAGCAAGCATTTCAAGTCCTTCTCACTTTCAACAAGCAAAGTTGTTATCTGCATAACACAGGTCTTGCTCTGATCCTGGTGCCATATTCTTCTTTACAGAGGCCAGCTTGATGAAGATTTGCTCAGCATACAGATTAAATGGCATGAAGAAAGGATACAATCTTGATGGACACCTTCCCTAATTTTAAACTATGCAGTGCTTCCTTGCTCCATTCAGACACTAGCTTCTTGATTTAGGTATAGATTTTACATGAACACAATTAAGAGTTTTAGGATTCCCATTCTTCTCAATATTAACCATAATTTGCTATGATTCACACAGTAAAGTGCCTTGGGATAGTCAATAAAACACAAATAGACATTATTCTGGTAGACATTTCCTGGGTCCATAAAACATCAGAAATTATATCTGATACCAAGGCCTCATTGAAATCTCACTTGAACTCTGTCAATTCTCTGTCAATGTACTGTTCTAGTCATTTTGATGATCTTCAGCAATATATTGCTTGCGTGTGATGTTAATAATATTATTTTATAATTTCCATATTCTGTTGGAGCACCTTTATTGGAAATGGGAACAAACATGGCTCTCTTCCAATCAATCCACTAGGCATCTGTCCCCCAAATTTCCTGGCATAGACTGATGAACATGTCCAGGGTTAAATCTATTAGTTGAAAGATGCTAATTGGTAACCCATCTGTTCCTGGGGCTGTATTTTCCCCCCTATATTTTCAAAGCAGCTTGAACTTTTCCCTTTATTTTCAGATGAAATTATTAACAGTTTTAATCCTTTCTTCATATATCATGATGTTGCCCACTGGCCCAGTGGTAAGGACTTTTGTCTTCTTGATGTCAAGATGCAATCCATATTTAAGGCTTTAATCTTCTGCAAGAAGCACTTCAGGGTCCTCTCACTTTCAGCAAGCAAGGTTGTGTCATCTGCATAGTGCAGGTTGTTGATAAATCTTCTTCCTATCCTAACGCCACATTCTTATTCAGAGACTCTGGCTTCATGAGTTGTTTGCTCAACACACAGATTAAATAGGTATGGAGAAAGGATACAGCCCTGATGCACACCCTTCTTGATTTTAAACCATACAAGTGTTTTCTTCTTTCAACTTGTTGACTTGGTGAGAGCAATGAGGCAGGAGGGTGAATACTGAATTTTATACCTTCTAGTACATTCAATGATGTATTCACAGCAAGTATTTTTTTTTAAATGAAACAGTGATTTTACATATGGACTTTACCTTACAGTAAGCAAAGGAATCAAACTGACCACATCTGCAGAAAAAATCATTGGAGACGTTCAATATCAAGAGTCAGAACCAAACTAGGTGCTGATTGTGGAACAGACCATCAATTACTGATGTGCAAGTTCAAATTAAAGCTAAAGAAGATGAAATCAAATCCACAATAGACAATATATGAGTCTGAGTCTATTCCACCAGAATTAAAAAATCATCTTAAGAACAGTTGTGAGGCATTGATCACCAAGGACAGAAGGTCAGAGTAACCATTGAAAGAAAGCAAGGATATCTCCATGAAGAGAGCAAACAGTCATTACTGAAGAGAAAAAGCCAAAGTGGATGCCAGAAGAAACTATGAAAATTGCATTAAAGTGCTGAGAAGTCAAAATAGAGGGAAGGAATGCTGAAGTAAAAGAGCTAAACAGAAGATTTCCAAGAGCAACTAGAGAAGACAAAGTATTGTAATTAAATGTGCAAAGAGCTGGAGTCAGAGAATAAAGGGAAGAACTCACTCAGCATTTCTGAAGCTGAAAGAACTGAAAAACAAATTCAAGCCTCGAGTTGCAATACTGAAAGAGTCTATGGACAAAATCTTAAATGATCTAGGAAGCATTAAAGGAAGATGGAAGGCATACACAGAGTCACTCTACCAAAAAGAACTAGTTGACACTGAAAATTTTTAGGAAGCACAATACAAACAAGAGCCAATGGTAACAAAGGAAGAAGTTCAAGCTATGCTGAAGACACTGGCAGAAATAAGGCCCCAGAAAAAGGTTAGATACCAATTGACATTTTCCAACTAACAGATGCAACTTTGGATGTGCTCACAATTCTTTGCCAGGAAATTTGGAGGAGAGTTGCCTGGTGGACTGTCTAGAAGAGATCCATATTTGTTCCTGTTTTCAATAAAAGTGATCTAACAGAATGTTGAAATTATCAAACAGTATCATTAATACCGCATACAAGCACAATTCTGCTGAAGATTATCCAAAAATGGCTAGAACAGTACATTGACAGGGAACTGCCAGAAGTTCAAAAGGATTTAGAAAAGGCTGTGGCATAAGAGATATCTTTACTAATGTCAGATGGATCCCGGCTGAAAGCAAAGAATACCAGAAGAATGTCTTCTTGTCCTTTATTGACTACGCAAAGGCATTTGACTGTGTGAATCACAACAAACTAGGGGTGATATTTAGAAGAATGGGAATCCCAGAACACTTAATTGCGCTCATGTAAAATCTACACCTAGACTAAGAAGCTTTAATCCAAGTGGAACAAGGAAACAGTGTATGGTTTAATTTGAACTTTCACACGAGTAATTAATGGTCTGTTTCACAAACAGCACCTGACCTGCTTTTGACTGCTGATATCCTCTCTAATCATTCTTTCCACAGATGTAGTCAATCTGATTTAGCGACCTTACAAACAACAGATCAGAACTTTGCCCCATCCTGTCTCTAATATACTTGTCACCTTCATTGTCTCTAATATATTTGAGCCCATTGTTAGAGTCACTGTCAATCTGTCTTCTTGAAGATTTTCCTTTCTTTCATTGACTTTTCCCAGCATGGTGTGTTTTCCCAAGGACTAAATGACTCAACTTAACTGCTACTAACTCAATTAAATTTAAACCTGATAGAAAGGCAAAACTGATGAATCCCATAATAGTCTTCACACCCTATTTACGTCCAGCTATGTGGCAGAAGTTAAAGGCAATGATCTGGTAAAGCTATATTGAACAACAAACTCATTGTACCACAATGACAATGTGATCTCTAATACCAAATTCTTATTTTTAATCTTCACCCTAATGCTATGAGATTGATGTTACTAATCTCATTTTAGAAATGAGAAAATTGGGGTTTAGAGTAATTATGTGGTTACTTCACACAACTGTAAGTTTTACAGTCTAGATGTGAACCTAAAATTTTCTGATTCCATTATAGCAAATTACCTCTTGAAAAATAGAATTTTAAATTTTAAAGCAAATTTTACCTTGGAAAAAGTTATTCATGCACTTCATACATAATTTAATAGTACAAAAGTATATACAGTGAAAAAGATATTTTTATCCCTGATACTCTCAGTCCCTACATCCCCAGAGGTCACCATTGTTATTAGTTTTTTGGCTCTTTCCATTGTATCATATACCTCTCTCTGGCAGCTAGTAGGCAGGAAGTCGCACTGCCAACCCCACAGCAGGTGCTTCAAATCTGCCAGCTGCTCCTTGGGAGAGCTATGAGTCAACTCCAACTTGATGGCAATGGAGCTTTTGGGAGGGTTATCTAATTACATATTTCTATAGATACAGATATTCAGTACCAAATATGCCATGGACTGCCAAAAAACCAAACAAGTCTGTCTTGGAGGAAATGTAACCAAAGAGCTCCTTAGAGGAAAGAAGGGTGAAACTTCTCATATGCTTCGAGCATGTTGTCAGGAGAGGCTAGTCCTTGGAAAAAAGCCCCATCAAACTGGGAAAGGTGGAGAGTCAGAGAAAGAGAAGAAGACTCAACAGTGACTGTAACAATGGCTCGAACATACCAGAGATAGTGAGGGTGGCACAAGGTAGTGCAAGGATCAGATCTGTTGTTTATGGGGCTGCTATGACTAATCCTCTTCCGTTAAACTTTGCAATTCTGACTGGAGTGAGATGATATCTCACAGTTGTCTTGATTTGCATCTCTCAGAGCTAGGGATTTTGAACATTTCTTCATGTGTTTGCCATCTGAATGTCTTCTTTGGTGAGGTGTTTGTTTATATCCTGTGTCCATTTTTCAATTGGATTATTCACCTTTATCTTGTTGTGGTGCTCAAGAATTTTATAAATGCTAGATATAAGTCCTTTCTCTGACATGTCACTACCAAATACTTTTTCCCAGTCTGTGGCTTCCCTATTTACCCTGTTGGAGAAGTTTTTGGATGTGCATAGGAATTTGATTCTTAGAAGGTCCCATTCGTCTATTTTATCTTCTCCTGGTTGTAGGTAACAGCAAATTCTTTTAAACAGTTGCATATTACTTCTTCTTACTTCAATATCTCACCTTCCAGTTAAAGTAATTTAATTGTTTCCAGTCTTCTTCTATTACCAACAACTCTTCAACCAACACCCTTGTGGGAACTTCAGAGAATATGTAAAGCTGTCATGGGCAATACTTTGAAAAGTGAAAAGAATCATACAAGGTTTGAGAAATTTTTTATTGGCAACACAATCATTTATTGGTTTTATAGAATTTATTCTTGATATGTTAGTACAAACTTTAGGGTCTGTGAGATATGCAGAATCCTTGAATGTAATTGACCTAAATCCCAATTTTTGAGCCCTCTTAATAGCTTTTGTGATTTCTTTTTGTTTCTTCCCACAAAGATCTGTTATGTGCCTTCCATATACACATCTAGTAGATGGAGAAATAAACTGGGACAAAAGCTATACTACATTCTTAAAATCGACACATTGTCCACACAAGATACATTTTTATAGAGGTTCCTTATAAGGACTCTACACTGGAAAGGGCAAGTCCTCATGGTTGGTCACCTCTTTATACTGGGAGCAAGCTCTTCTCTATAGCACTGAGTCCTGGAATCTCTGAGGCAGACTGCAGCCCTTACCAAATGCGTAAACTTTTTTATTCTCAGAGAACCATAGATTATCACCATACTTGCCATTGCTCCTGGTTCTTCCTCTTCAAGGCTGAGAACTTTTATGATGAAGATGATTGATGTTATCTTGCCTCTCTGCTCCCTTGGCTGTCAGTGCTCTTCAGTGATTAGGAAAGCTCTCACTACTTGCTCCAGCAGTTGGAGAGGAGTACCTCATTGTTCGAATGAAATTACAATTGTTGAGAGTAGGTTGGTCCAGCATAGATAATAACTTGTCCTGGGGTAAGATGCTAATCCACTGGTGATGGTAAACACATTGGTGAACACAGGGGTAATCAGAAGTCCCACCTCCTGCCTGGGATGACCTTGGCTGTCAGGATGTATTTTTTGTGATTAGTTTTGCCAAATCTGGCTATTACCCATTTTGACCAGAAGAGAGCAGTGGTGAGCTGCCTAGCTGGTCTGCCAGAGAAAGAACGCTGATTCTCCAGACAAGGAGCTTCTGTCTGAAGTAGATCCCCAGAGGAGAGCTGGCCAGCTAGGTATATCCCTCTCTTCTTGCATAAGGATTATGTGTTAGAGGAGGTGTTGTCCAATGTGAGCTGAGGACAATATAGCAGAAAATTAATTCAAAGTGGATGCTTTTCATTGCCCTCTCTCATAAAATAGCCATGTTATTTTTTTTCCATTTCAAATATGCATGTGTATTATAAAAATTTCACATCATTCATAAAAGTATAAAGAAGTAAAAAAAAAGACTGTGTGAAATCCTACAACGCAGATTAAGAGTGGTTAGATATCCATAGGGTAGTATTTTTGTAACTTTTCCCCCCAACAGAATAAATGTTACAGACATCAATCTTGTCAATATCTTTAAATGTTAGAGGCCTCAAGACTCGTACTTAGATAAGTGCTCCTCAAATATTTCTACTCAAGTAACCCTAAAGGCAGAGAAGATAAATGCGTTGCCGGCAGGTGGTGTGTCAGATGGTGTGTGTGCGCTGCTGGAACATAAGAGAATGGGAAAAAAACCTCTTTGAAATATTGGGCTCTTACCTTCAAGAAATCCAGACAAATTTTGCATTCTACCTCATAACATTTTACATTGTAGTCCATGTTTGTTTTTATTGTAAAACATTGTGTCCTTTCTCCTCCAAATCGTTATTGTATTCTATTGTACTGTGTTGGACATTTAAGTCATTTTCAATTTTGTCTAATGTAAACACTACTGCAATGAGCATTCTTATGCATATGTATTTACTCTTGTCTGATTATATTATTAGAATAGAATTCCAGAACAGGTACTTATAAAAATAAAGACATTCTTTCCCAAGGCTTTGGGGGGGGGGGGGGGAAATGGTTCAAATGAGATGAAAAGGTAGTGGTGGGAAATGGGGATAGGGATTACCTTTTTTTTTTTTAGTTTTCTCTTCTAGTCATAGTTCGATATGTGGACCCAATCCCTCTTCTATGTTCAGCTCACACTGCGCGTAACACCTTGCAAAACTCATATTTACATGGTAGTACAGGCACTGTTATTCTCATTTGCTGGAATAATTTCTTTTAAAAGGAGTATCTCAAAGCTGTTTCTATGAGGCAGAGCTGAAAGATGTCCCAATGTCCAGCTTTTCTAAATGGCCGTACCACTCCATCTTCTTTAACACTAACTGATCCCCCTCTCCTCAGCCCTCTCACTTCTATGTTTTTGGGCCCAGTGATTACTACCACAGCTCACAAAAACTCAACAACTTTCAGGGAAATTTCTCACATAGTTGCAGGGGTTTAAAAGTCCCAAATCCATGAATCAGGCTTGTTTGCCACAGGACACCGGTGGCTTGTAGGGGGGCTAAGCCAGGCTGATGCACAAAGCATGTGGTTGCAGAGGCTGGTGAGTGACAGGTTGGGTGCCTGCAGGCTGCGGTTCTCAGAGCAGCTGGGTCAGGTTAGACGTCAGTGTGCAGAGCGAAAAGGATTGAACCTTACAAGAACATTTCTCTATATAGCATCTCAGAGCTATAAATCACATCCCCAAGAGAACTAAGGGTGGAAACTTGATGCATACCTTCTGGCAAGGAGGGAATTCAAGATATATCCCACTCTAATCCTTTTTTTTTTTTAGCTTTTATTTTATTATTTTTGTGTGCATGTACCGTCAAATCAGATTTGACTGGTACAGGAAGAGATTGTCCCTCCTTCCCCGGCAGAGCATCTGGTGGATTTGAACCGTGCGCCTCTGGGATTGTAGTTGCAGCTCCTTGCCACTAGGCCACCAGCGCTCCCCTCCACTCTAATCCTATCTCAAATTACCACAGACAATTTACTTCAGAATGAGGTCGTAAGTGCAAAAAGGCTAGAATTTACAACATATCACAAGATGGAAGGCTAAGAATGTAAAGGCCCTATTACTTAACTCACTGCACCACTCCATTGGAAAGAGGAAGTCATTTCAGGGACTCACATAGGTAGAAAATGGATTATTTTTTTTATTGTTGTTATGTCAAGTCAGAACTGACCATAGAGACTTTAGAACCAACTCCAGAACTGATCCTCCAGGGGATTTTCAGAGGCTGTAAATCCCATGAGAGGAGATTGCCCATCTTTCCCCCATGGAACACTGGATGGATTTGACCCTTGATGTTTGAGTGTCTCAATTCAGGAAGCCAGGATGTTAGTCCAAGTGCACAGACAACTTGGCTTTAAACTCCTATTTCTATGACGGCTTTCTAAGTACAGATTGAAAACAACCACAACAGCAACTCCCAAGAGCTATTTTTTAAAAAAGAGGGAGGAAAAGACAGGGGCAAGGATTAAAGAAAGGAAGAGAAATCTCAACCAAAAAGAAGTAATTAGTCTCATGAGGACAGAACAGCCGCTCTCATTCTCAGTCTCAGGGAAACCATGGCCTCTGGTGTCTGCTGCTCTGTGTGTCTCTGCCTCATTCTTCCCCAGCTGAGCGGCTTCTCTGCTTTCTCCATCAATGCGGCCTTCTTCTAAATCTCAATTCTACATCCTCTCAGTGGAAGCATTCATTCCACACTGAACTAGGCTCTCTCAGTCCTAAACTTAAATCCCAGGGGGAAAAAAAATCTGATTATTTTCTAAAAAGTATACACTTCTACTCCAATCTATTTTGGCCTTAAGGGCAAAGTTACTTAGTGCAAATATGGATGCAGGCAATTTAGTCCCTGGGTCTCTCTCATTGCCATCTGAGTCACTGACTCATAGCTGACCCTCCAGCAGTTTTTCACAGATTGTCAATTTCGAGGGAAGAGTCTATCTGGATCCAAACCACTCGCCTTTAGATTGGCAGTGTGACTCCTTATCCACCAGGTCACTAGAACTTCCTAATCCCAGGATGATGGTGGTGGTTAAGTGCCATCGAGTCAAGTATGACTCATAGTGATGCTCTGAACAACAGGTCTGAACCATGTGCTTTCCTATGCTGTCCGCACCTTAGTCTCTAAATTGACATCATTACTCTCTGGGTAGGGAGCAGTTTTTAGGGAAAAAAAAATCATAATGGGTTGAGTTGATACTTAGAGAGCTGTGTATGTGTGTATTGTGACTCCTATCTATAAACTACTATTACATCTACTCACTGGTATAAAGTTATAGTTGACTCATATCTGATACTCCATTGGGTTTCCAAAATGTAAATCTCACAGGAGGAGATTATTAATCTTTCTCCCACAAAGTGAAGATAGATTTGAACCCTGGAGAGATGTGGCCTTCAAGTCTGTGGCACAACTCCCTACAGATTACATGATGAGAGCTTCCTTTACCTATAAAAGTCAAGTACTAGTCAAAATCTCTTCATTAAGAACTTGGCTTGAGGCACATCCAGATCCACTCAGGAACCTCATCTCTCTCCACCCTTTTCAATACACTTTATTCCTTGATAGAATTTGTCCTCATGCTGGTAGTAATAGAATCATTAAAACAAAATCCACCTAGTCATAGGAATCCCAGAACATTTGATCGTGCTTATGTGAAACCTATACTTGGATCAGGAGACAGTTGTCAGAACAGAGCAAGGAAACACTGCATGGTTCAAAATCAGGAAGGGTATAGCAAGGGATGTGTCCTGTCTCTGTACCTTTTTAATCTATATGCAGAACAGAATTTCCAGGAGACTGGGCTCTATGAGGAGAAATGTGGCATCAGGATTTGAGGAAGACTCATCAACAATTTGCGTTATGCTGATGACACAACCCTGATTGCTGAAATTGAGGAGGATGTGAAGCGCTTGCTGCAGAAGGTCAAGGACTGCAGTCTTCAGTATGGATTGAAGCTCAACATCAAGAAAACAGTTTCTCACCACTGGGCTGATTGGCTCCATCATGTTAGATGGCGAAGAGATTGAGATTGTTAACAGCTTTAGTTTGTTTATCTCCTCAATCAACACTCTTGGAACCAGCAGCCAAGAAATCAAGAGGTGAATTACATTGGGAAAATCGACTGTCAGGGACATCTCCAGAGTACTGAAAAACAACAATGTCAGTCTGGAGACTAAAGTGTGTCTGAGCCAGGCCATAGTCTTTGCAATTATTTGCTATACATTGGAAAGCTGGACAATGACTAGGGATGATAGAAGGAGAATTGATGCCTTTGAGCTGTGGTGCTGGACAATATACTATGGATTGCTAGGAGAACAAACAAGTTAGTCCTGAAGAGGGTGGGACCAGGCTGCTCCTTGGAGGCAAGGATTCTGACACTTCATCTGACATACTTTGGATATGTTGTAAGGAGGGACCAGTTCATAGAGAGGGACGTCACGCTTGGGAGAGTAGAGGGACAGCACAGGAGAAGAAGATCCTCCATTTGGACTGATACAGTGTCAGAGACAACAAAATTGGCACAGCATAGAGCAACGTTTAAGGCTGTTGTACACGGGGTCGTTATGAGTTGTAGGCAACTCGATGGTACATAACAACAACAACAGCAAAACTACTCATGGAGGTGATTCCAACTCATAGTGGCCCTACAGATCAGAGCGGAGCGGCCCCAATAGAACTCTGGTGGTGTGGTCTGTAAGGAGTTTTGTTGCCAGCCCATAGGTGGTTCCTCTCTGGTGGGTACCACCAGGCTCCTTGCATGACCTTTAACGTGTTGCTGTGAAATCAGTTCTGATTCCCAGGGGCTCCATAAGACAAAGGAGAACTGCCCCAGAGGGTTTCCAAGGCTGTAAATGGAAACTCAAACTCACAGCTGTGGAATGGATTCACATTCATAGTGACCCTCCACGGGTTTTGAAGCTGAAAATCTTCACAGAAGGAGAATGACCATCTTTCTTTCCTGGATTTGAGTAGCTGACCTTATAGTTAGCAGCCTGACACAGTAGACACTATACCACTCAACAACTCGGCTGGGCAGTTGGAACCAACTCATAACTGACCTTCCCGTGGGCTTTCAGAGCTGTAATCACACTGGAGGAGACTGCCCATCTGCCCACCCCTTCCCAACCCCCATCCCCACCCCACACACCCACCCCACACCCCCACACCTCAGAGTGGCTGGTGGATTTGAATCACCTACCTCTGTGGTGGTAGTACAATGCCTTACCCACTAGGGCACCAGTGGTCTCGCAACAGAGAATACATTTCTCCTTTCAGCTTCCTAGTTTCAGCTCTGATTGACTTTAATTGAGCCTTAAGCCCCACATGAGCCAATCATTGTGACCAGGAGATAGCTATCTTTGACTGGCTAGCCCTGGGTCCCTTGCCTCCTTCTAGCCCTGTCTTGGGTCAGCCATGTTCAAAGTGGCTGTTAGTGGTGAAGAAGTCATTCCCCAAAGGAAAATTGGGACTAGTGGGTAAAGAGTTGTGCTGCCAACTCAAAGGTGGGCAGTTCAAATCCATCAGCTGCTCTGTTGGAGGAAGATGAGCAATTTCCTTCTGTATATCTACAGCCCCTTGGATACCTGCTGGAGGGACAATTATGAGTTGGTTCCAATTCAACAGCAATGGGGTGTTTTGTTCCTCTCCCATCCCCCTAGTTATTAACAGATATTCCAGAACCTATTATTTTAAAAACTGAATTGAGACTTCTGCTAGTAGTCCCCTGGAATATATTAAAGGAAAATGGCGGAAGGCTTTTATTCAATGTTCAATTATTGAGGGTTCTATGTGTATTCTGCATATGCTGTTGTTCTTGTTAGGTGCCATTAAGTCAACTATGACTTATACATAGTGACCTTATGAACAAGAGATTGAGTTTTGCCCTGTCTTACATGATTTTCACTATCTCTGCCATGTTTGGCCCATTGTTATAGTCACCCTGTCAGTCCACCTTGTTAAAGATCTCCCTCCATTGTTTCTCTGATTCTCCATCTTTCCCAGCACGATGTCTTTTCCAAGGACTGGCCCTCTTGACAACATACCTGAAGTATGTGAGATGAAGCGTCATCATTCTTGCCTCTAAGGAGTAACCTAGTTGTACTTCCTCCAAGATAGACTTGTTCATCCAGGAGCTATTGAACACTCTTTGCTAACATCACAATTCAAAGGCATTGGTTCTCTTTCAGTTTTCCTCATTCATTGTCCAACTTCCAGATGCATTTGTTGTTGTTGTTAGGTGCTATCATAGTGACACTATGAACAACAGATCTGGACCCTGTCCTAAACTGCAGCAGTTACCAAGTCAATATGCCGGGTCAAGGGTCTTCCCCATCTTTATTGACCCTCCACCTTTCCAAGCATCATGTCCGTCTCTAAGGATTAGCCCCTCCTAGCAACATGCCCCACGTATGTGAGGGGAAATTTCATCATCTTTGCCTCCAAAGAACACTCTGGCTGCACCCTCTCCAAGACATACTTGTCTGTTATTTTGGCAGTTCATAAGATGTTCAGTGCTCTTCTCCAACACCACACAGCTCAAAGGCATCAATTCCTCATCTCTCATCCTTATTCACTGTCCAGCTCTCAGATGCATAGGAAATAGTTGGAAAGAACATGGCCTGGATCAGATGCCCCTAAGTCTTCAAAATGACGTCATTATTCCTCAACAATTTGGAGAAGTTCCTAACTGGAGACTTTCTGAGTGCAATACATCTCCTGATTTCCTGACTGCTGGTACCAAGGATGTTAATTGTGGATTTAAGTAAGATGAAGTCGTTGGCAGGTTCAATCATTCATCCATTTATAATGATGTTGACTATCGGTCCAGTGGTAAGACTCTTTGTTTTCTTGACATTGAGATGCAATCCATATTGAAGGCTGTCTTCTTCAATCTTATGCAATAAGTGCTTCAAGTTCTCTTCACTTTCAGTAAGCAAGGTTGCATCACCTGCATAATGCAGGTTATTGATGAGTTTCCTTCTGATCTTGATGTCACATTCCTCTTCATAGAATCTAGCTTCTTGAATAATGTGTTCAGCACACATATTGAATAGGTATGGAAAGATAATACAGCCCTGACACACTCCCTTCTTAATTGTAAACCATGTTGTAGTGGCCTAATGTCAAGAAGCTGCACTGCAAACCTAAAGGCACATGGTTCGAGGCCCCAACTGCTCCATGGGATAGGATTGGCTATCTCCTACTGTGCAGTTATGCCTCTGAAAACCTGTTGGATGATCTGCTATGGGTAGGTTCTGACTCTATGATATACAACAACAACAGTGTTTCCTAGCTCTGTTCACACAACAGCCTCCTAGTCTAGGTATAGGTTTTGCATGAGCACAATTAAGTGCTCTGGGATTTCCATTCTTCTCAATGTTAGCCATTACTTGTTATCATCTATACAGTCAAATGCCTTTGTATAGTCAATAATGCATAAATAGACATTCTTCTGGTATTCTTTACTTTCAGCCAGGATCAGCAGTGATATCTCTGGTGCCACAGCCTCTTCTAAATCCTACTTGAACTGCTTGGAAATTCCCTATCTATGAACTGTTCTAGACATTTTTTAATGATCTTCAGCAGGGTTTTGTTTGCATGCGATATTAATGGTATTGTTTGATAGCTTCCATGTTCTGTTGGATCACCTTTCTTGGGAATGGGAACAAATATGTACCTCTTCCAATCCATTAGCCAGATAGCTGCCCTCCAAATTTCCTGGCATAAAGTCGTGAGTGCATTCAAAGCTGCATCTGTTAATTGAAGCAAGTCAATTGGTATCTCATCGATTTCTGAGGCCTTATTTTTTGCCAATGCCTTCAATGCAGTTCCACTCCCTCCTTCATTACCATTGGCTCCTGTTCATATGGTACTACCTGTCATTTTTCAGTGTCAGTTAATTCTTTTTGGTACAGTGATTCCATGTATTTCCTCCATCTTCTTTTGATGCATTTTGGATCATTCAATATATTGTCCATAGCATCTTTCAATTTGTCAGCTCTTTCAGTGTGAGAAATGTAGAGCAAGTTCTTCCTTTTTATTCTCCAATCCAACTCTCTGTATATTCCATTATAATACTTTGCTTTGTCTTCTTGAGCTGCCTTTTGAAATCTGTTTAGCTCTTTTATTTCGGTATGTTTCCCCTTTGTTTTGGCTTCTTGACTCTCTAGTGCCATTTAAACAGTCTCTTTTGACATCCATTTTGGTTTTTTTCTTTCTCCTCTCTCTTTGTAATGACCTTTTGCTTTCAAACGACCTGGTTTTCAATCACTGGTGCTCAATGCTTTAAACCTTTCTTAAGATGATTTTCAAATTGAGAAGGAATCACTTCAAGATCATATTTTGGTTTTCATGGACTTATTTTAATTTTCTTTGGCCTCAATTTGAACTTGCATAAGTAATGAATGGTCTAACCCGTAGTCCACCCTTGGCTTAGTTTTGATTGCCATTATTGAGATTCTCCAATGATTTCTTCCACAATTGTAGTCAATCTGCTCCCTATGCAGCACATCAGGTGAGGTCCATTTGTAAAGTCACCATTTATTGTTCATTTAAAATAGGTATCTGCAATGCATATATCATTGAAAATATAAAATTATATCATTGTTATTTAATTAACAATCAAGTGTGATGCACATGAAGCAATTAAAAATATCTTGGTTTAGATCAGCAATACCTTAGTCTTGAACTGATATACTTGCTCTTTTGCACTTTAAAGAGATCCTTGGTGGCACATTTCCCCCAGTGCAAGAATTCTTTTGGTTTCTTGACTGCTTTGTGAATACAAATAAAATGAAGTTCTTGACAACACCAATCTTTTCTCCATCTATCATGATGCTGTCTAATGGTCCAGTGGAGAGGATTTTTGGATTGTTGTTTTTATATTGAAACATAATTTATACTGAAGGCTGTAGTCTTTGATTCTGCAATATGTGCTTCAAGTCTTCCTCACTTTCTGCAATCAAGGTTGTGTCATTTGAACAACTCAGATTGTTGATGAGCCTTTCTCTGATTCTAATGCCACATTCTTCTTCATCTAGTCCAGTTTTCCAGATGATTTGCTCAACATTCACAATGGGTAGGTACAGATAAAGAATACAGCCTTGATGTACATGCTTTCCTGATTTTACACCATGCCCTCTACCCTTGTTCTATTTGAATGATTGCTTCTGTGTCTACGTTTAGGTTTTTCATGAACATACTAAGTGTTCTGGAATTCTCATTCTCAATGATAGCCACAATTTATTTTGATCTAAATATTCAAATACCTTTGCATAGTCAATAAAGCACAAGTAAACATCTTTCTGGTATTCTGCTTTCAGCCAAGATTCATCTGACATTAGTAATGATAATGACTAATAACAGAAGTGGCTAACATTTCTTTAGTATTTATTCTGGTAAGAGCATTCTGAGCAATCTTTTATTTAACCCTCACAATAACCAAAAAGTCAAACTTGTTGTCATCAAGTCAATTCCAGCTCATGCTGACATCACGTGTGCCAGAGTAGAACTGCTTGCTGTTGGGTTTCCAGTAGCTGCAATCTCCAGAGACTAAGTCACCACGCCTTTCTTTTGTGGTGCCAGTAAGTGAATTCTAACTGCTAACCTTTCAGCTAGTAGCTTAGTGCAATTTATTTATGCTACCCAGGGGTCTAATCTCACAATAAATACTGTGAAATAAATACTAGAACTAGCTCATTTGTGGCAGAGGGAACTGAGTCTCAGAGAGCTGTAATGACTTGCTCGAGCAGATAGCGCACGGCTGGGCTATTGCAGGAGTCAGCCCTTGAACCCAGGTCTATCTGGCTTCAGACCTCATAACTTTTAACCATTACCAAGTCCTGAGTCTAGAAAACAGGGCAGGAGAGGCTGGGCCAAGAAAGGAAGACATGTGGTGAACAAGGCACAGGCTTTGTGCTCTCCATGCAGACGGCTGTCACAGATCCACCTCACACACAAAAGAGAGTGGTTGGCTGTCCCTGCTTCAAGGCCAGTGCCTAAGCCTGACTTGCTAGTGAAGTTTGATAGCTGGCAGCTCTTATGCTTAGCAAAAAATACGGGGAAAGTATGAGGCCAAAAAAAATATGCTTAGTTGTGACATTTCAATGAATTAATGCTCAGTATTAAAAATTCAGGAACTTTCACATAAAAATCAAGGAAATCCGAATATTTGACAATGCTGATGTCTGTATCCCCATGGCAACCACCTGCTAAAGCAGAGGAGCAGCTGCTGCCTTTAAGACGAGGCACATGCTCTCTACTTGCTACCATTGCCACCGCTCCCTATCATCTCTCACTGTGCTGCTTCCTTCTTTTTCTTCACCTTTGTGACTCTTGCAAGGAGCGCTGGTTAAGTGCTGGACTGGTGACTAAAAGATGGGTAGTTTGAACCGACCAGCCGTTGCATGAGAGAAAGCTGAAGCAGTCTGCTCCTGTTAAGATTTATAGCCTCAGAAACCCAATGGAAGGTCACCATGAATCAGGATTGACTCAACAGCGATGGACTCTGTAGCTTGGTGACCCTTAGGGTGCTGGCATTCAAACTATAGCCACTATGTCCCAGTTTCAGATTCCCAGGAGATAGAATTCAGACCAGCTGTACTCTTTGGCCCAAAAAAACTACGGCAGCATAACAAGGGAGGCTGCTTCTGAGATGTCAACACAGGGCCTCAGGCCACATATCCAGTAAGACCTATGGGCAATAGTTCATTCTCAGAGAAAGACAGTCCAAGAAGAATCTAGAACAAGGGTGACCTCTGAGCCTCTGGCTCGGGTAATGAGTAAATGGTGGTGTCATTCATCAAGATTAGGACCACAAAATGAGGAACATATTTGTAAGGGGGATGGATAGTTCTGTCTGGGCAGGTTGTGTTTGCTGGCCTGGGGTCGTACACATATAGACAAGCAATTGTTAGGCAGGCAGTTGTTCAGAAAGACATCTAGACTTGATATGGTCTAGAAGTCACCAACAAAGAGGTGGAAGTTGAAGACACAGCCACGGATGAAGTTTGGGAAAGGGTGTGTGGAAGAGAAAAAGGAGTGTTGATGGTGCAATGGTTAAGCACTCAGCTGATAACTATTGGTGGTTCAAATCCGCCCAGCATTCTCCAAATAGGAAGGACCTGGGAATCTGCTTCTTTTTTTTTTTTTTTAAGAAAACACCTAATTTTAATGAACGTTCACAGAGACCCAGGGCTCCTAGCTATTTATTGCTGCACCCCTCCCCCACCACCATTTACCCCCCAATTCAATCCCCTCCTTGAAAAGAAAAAGAAAAACTCATTGTTATGCAATCCTCCCCTCCCCCAAGTCCACTATGCAGCCTTCACTCTGGACTCCTATAGTGACAAGAATACCCATTCATATGTCCCTTTTAAACAGTTCTCTCCTTCATTTGTTTCAAGGGAATACACATCATTCTTCCCCTACTTTTCTGTCTTCCCTCAACCCTGATTTCAGTCCTGTTTTACAACAGTGGTCTTATGCAATATTTGTCCTTTTGTGACTGAGATATTTCACTCAGCATAATGTCCTCCAGGGTCATCCATTTTGCAGAATATTTCATGAGTTCCTTGTTTGTATTCCATAGTGTGAATATACCATAGTGTGACTATTCCTAGGGAATCTTCTTTTATAAAGATTACAGCCAAGAAAACGCCACAAGGTAGTTTTATTCAGTCTTAGGGTCACTGTAGGTTGGGATTCACTGGCTCTAGCATCAAGCAACACTGAGGAATAGGAAGGGAAGAGGGCTAAGGGCAAAACCATAAAGGGCAACATTCAAGAAATGGAAGCAGCCAGTACCCACAGCAGGAAGTGCTACTCACAGCTCCTACAAGGGATCACAGGAGAGGCTCTTAGGTCCAGTGGAAGAAAACTGAGGAATAAAATAAAGTTCACTCTCACATCCTCTTCCCCACAACACATGACAAACAAACAAAACTATAAAATACAAAATAACACAGATGGCCAGGCTTGCTGTCTGATAGAGACTGGTGGAAACCATGGCGCTTACTGACCCTTGGAGGCAGTATCTAAACCCAGTGTGGCTAGACTTTGAGCCAAGCAGTCGACAGACCTAGAAGGTAAACAATTACCTCAGGAGGAACAACCAACCACCCAGGCTCAAAAGGGCAGCATTTGTCCAGGGTCAAAGCTCAGAAGGCAGAGGGATGAATGGGGGGCAGGGGGCGAGGAGAAACCCACACAAAACAAACAAAAAACTACCAGCAAATAAACACAGGGAAGGAGTGGAGAAACGTTATAGTGTGGGGACAGTTCATAAACATCATAAGATGAAATATGCATGAATGGCTGAAATAAAAAAACAATTTGCTCTGGAAACTTTCAAAGTGTGTAAAGTTTAAAAAGAAGTAGTACTGGTCACAAAGTGAGGAGGAGACTGGAGGCTAGGACCTAACAGAAACTTGGGAAAGGAATGTTTAGAGAGTGGTCAGCAGCAGCACCACTGTTTAGAGGGAATGAGAAGATAAGGCCTGGAGACAGGTGTTGGGGTCTGTTTGGGGGTTTCTTTTGTTCTTAAGAGATCATTAGTTTAGCAGAATAGGTGGGGAGAAGTTAAATTATAGGGTCTGAGAAATGAGTAGGCAGTGAGGCGAGGTCACTTTCTCAAGGACAGGTTTGAACGGTCCAAGGGCAAACAGTGTGTCGAAAATACTGCACTGAGAAGGGCCAGCTGCTGCGTAGAGACCCAGGTGTAGTAATGTGTTGTTCTGGGAATAGGAGCACCTGCAAGGGCTCAGGGGCCAGACTCTGTGTTGTTTGTGGAACTCAAAAATAAAACTTATCAGAGGGGACAGCTGAGGGAAATGCCCTCTGGGGAGGGCCCCCAAGTTTTGTGGCTGGGTTTTTCCCCCACTCTGAATCTAGCTTCCGGGATCCACTGATAGTCTTCGGCCAATTTTCCTGAATGACTCAGGAGTTTGAGCAAGCTTTGCCTTATCAGTTTCACTCTGGGGGAGGGGAGGTCAGTTCCTTTCCTGATAACTGGGAAGCAGTCGTTAGATATTGAAGACAGACAACAAGGCCCTAGCTTTAAGTGTGTGTGTGGGGGGAACCTTTCAAGCACTAGCGGTAGCTAACTTGAAGGTTAGCAGTTTGAATCCTACTGTTCAGTGGAAGAAAGGTGGACAATCTCTTCCTGTAAAGATTTACAGTCTCCGAAGCCCTATGGGTTGCCGCGAGGTAGAGTGGACTCATGACAGCAGTGAGTTTGGTGGCTTTGCTTTAAGCACTAGGGAACTGCATTCCCAGAGGAACACGGTTCGAATCCACCAGATGCTCTGCCGGAGAAGGAGGCGCAATATCCTCCTGTACCAGTCAGATCTGATTTGAAGGTACACGCACACAAAATTAAAAAAAAAAAAAAAAGCACTAGGGAGACCTATATTACATGGATCTTTTGGATCTGAGCCTAAGGAGAGAACACAGGATGGTTCACCTTTCTGCCTCTCTTCTCAGTCTTAGTAACATCAGCAATAGCTAATAGTTATGAGGGGACGTGGACCATATGCCTGCAACTGTGTTAGGAGACGACAGTTCTAACCTCAAACTTGGTTGTGTTTATTTTCTCTCTTTGACATGAGGGAGTTGACAAGAGTCAGAGAGGTGAAGTGACTTGCCTGAGCCAGCCAGCCAGCAACTTTACCTCCCCTCCAAAAAGCCCAGGCTGTGAACCTGGAGGAGAACTTGCACATCTTGTGGTGTCGCTGGATGATGCAGTAAGACCTGGGGGAGACTGGTGAGGATCCTAATGAAGATCCCAAGCAAAGGATGGGAAAACAAAGCCTTTCAAAGAAGTCCCTCAGTAGATAGGATTTCTGCCAGGGAGGGATATGATCTTCTAGCCTGCTCCCAGGCTCCTGTCACCTGAGACCCCCTTCTTTGGCCCCCTCCTCTAGCTCAGATAAAGGGCTTATTCACAGGCCTTCCTGGAGCCGGAGCAGGCCTGGAAGCTGGCCCTGGCATCAGTCAGTGGTTTGTCCCTGTTGTGCCTCCCTTCTCAAGCTTGCCTTGCAGGCCCCTCCCTCTGGACACCTGGTATCTCTTTCCTGTGTCCCTGAGACCCGGGCACATGAGGCCCAGGCACAGTATCGCTTTCTTCCTAAGCTGTCCCTGAAGCAGGAACATTTTGTGTACTGCCCGCCCCCACTGTGGGTGCACACTTCCCAGGGCTCTGGAATCCAGGCTCCGGTAAACACCCAAGGAGGAGGAAGTGGGCCAAGTGGCTAGCCTGCGATTGCATCAGGGCTGACGCACTCCCTGCCTCTTCCCCCCAACCCCGGCCTCCTGGGGAGCTCTGTGGTCCAAGGCCACCAGCGGCTTGGGCCCTGTCCCCTTCACTGGGCCTGGAGCGAGTCTAAGGCTGAGTGAGAGAGATGAGGGACTGCAGGGCAGGGTCAGTGACTCTCAAGATGGGTACTTCATGGGCCTAGAAGGAGATCAGCCAACACATTTGAAAGTTGGGAAGAGCTTAAAGGTGGGGTGGCTTGAGGAAAGGCTGGAGAATATTTACAAAACACTTACAGAGTGTGACCCAGGTGCCAAGTCCTCAGAAACAATAATGTAAGTTGCTGTTCATTCGATTCTGACTCCCTGTGAGTTCCCTGTTCGCAGAGTATAATGGCTCTGCAGGGCTTTCAAGGTTATGACCTTTGGGAAGGAGATCCCAGGGCCTGTCTTTTGAGGCACCTCTGGGTGAATTTGAAATCCAACAACCTTCCTGCTAGTAGTATTTGCGCCATACGAGACTCTGAAATAATAATACCTGATTGACGACACATCACAGGAACTCTGAAATGATAATGATCTGATTGACAACACATTTGGCACTAGGTCACAAGCCCTGCCTCTCTCACAAAGTCCCATTTTATTGAGCACTTACTTAGTGTTCTGTGTCTTATGTACATTATCTCTGCATGACCTCGTTGGATTCTAGCAACACTTTTCTGAATTCGTCTAATCATGATTCCAGTTTTACAAATGAGGAAACTGACACTCAGGCTGGGTGAAAGTTAAGACTTATCCAAGGTCATTCAGTTCAGCACTGGAAGGGCCAGGGTTTGAATCTGTCTGTTCTTTGCTTCATCATACTATGCTAGTTAATGCACTCTTCTCCACAGTTTAAGGCAGTTATTATTAGCTTTGTTTTGCAGATGGAGAGACTGTGGCTCAGAAAGGGAGCTGCACTGAAAATGACTTAAAGGAACATCTCAGTAAGCAAGACTCAGTAAGCTTGTAAGAGCTCAGTATGAAGACATCAAAATTAAGAATGGAAAGGCTTGATATTTGTGCTTGTATGACTCCCCAATGCATGCTCATTTCACATAGTTTCCCCCACTGCATTTCTCTGGCAGTGACAGAACCAGAACTGCACCCCCACCCCCAAAGTCAGCTGTGTGTCATGTGGCTGTCTGCTGATCCCACATTTCTTTTGAACTGTCAGCTTTCTGAGGACAGACTCTATTTGAGCATCTCTCTGTACCTATCAGTGCCTGGCACAGAGGAGAGGTGGTTTGAATGAATAAATGGATTCACTGATGACGTGGGATTTGAACCTAGATCTGCTGAAGCCACTTAGACTCCCTCACCCTGCTGTAGGGGCTCTCCACCTAGTAAGTCCTAGTTATAAAGAAGCTGACTGCAAATTGCCAAGACAGTAGGAAAGCTGATTTAGAATCCTTCCCCTCACCTTGCCTTTCTTATTCCAGAAGCTGAAGCGAAGCATGAAAATTCAAATACACCTGCTATGGATCAAACTGTGCCCTACAAAAATATGCAGTTATAATCCCATTTGGGAATGGTGTGGTATGTCTTTGCTATGCTAATGAGACAGGATTAGTGTAAGGCATATTTAAAACCACCCTCTTTAGAGACATCATTGTTGTCACTAGGTGTCACTGAATAATTTTATGGACAACAGAGGGGAACTCCAGTGGCTTAGTAGTTAAGGAATTACGTTGCCACCCCAACAGCAGGCAGATCGAATGCTGCAGTGGCTCCTCTGAAGATAGATGGGCAATCTCTTCCCAGGTAATTTTTAGCTCTGAAAACCCACTGGAGTGTCAGCTATGAGTTGGTTCCAACTTGATGGCACACAACAACAACGTGAGGGAAAAACATTGCCCAGTCTGGTGTCATCCTTACACTCTTTATATCTTTTGAGAAAGAAAAGAGATTAAACGAGCAAATGAGCAGAGGAGTGAGAAAACTCTTCTTAAAAGCCAAAATACATGCAGATCTCTGAGAAACTAGGAAGAAGTTGAAGAGATGAGGGTCTTCTTCCAGAGCTGACAGCTTCCTCTAGCATCCTGACTTTGAACATCTAGGGAATCTGGTGGCTTAGTGGTAAAGAGTGTGCCCTTAGGCGTTTGGTTCAAACCCACCAGCCGCTCCACTTGAGAAAGATGGACAGTCTCCTCCAGTGCATTTTACTGTCTCTGAAAATCTGCTGGAGAGTTAGCTATGAGTTGGTTCTGACTCAATGGCATATAACAACAGCCTCCTAAACTACGAGAGAATGAATTTCTGTTTGTTAAGGCCAACCACTTGTGGTATTTCTGTTACAGCAGCATTAGATAACTAAGACATGTCCTAAATCAGTTTCAACCCTCAAGTCAAGGAATGTAAAAAAAGGTGAGCAGTTGCCATGGTAACCCCAGTGCCAGGTGCCTTGGTGAATACTTAGCTTCTGCAGCATTGGTGGCGGAGGACCTGCCTAGTGCCAGCCCAAGGGTCTGTGTTCTCTGCCTTCAAGGGAGCTTCATTTGATTTGTTCTTCTTAATGAAGACTTCTGCTTTTAATGAGGAATTGCTTCTATTTTCTTCTAAGCGAAAGGGGAGGAGAAAAGCCATTTTTCCTTCCCTTCCCACCCACTCTGAGAGATGTCTGAAAAAGCGCCGGCATTCTCATCAGAAGCTCGGCCGCCGGCGGTCATGAAACCCCATCATCACTTAAATCATGCCTTTTAAAGGTTTGTGAAAACAGCACCAAATTGAATTTCCCCATATCGCTTCTATCTGTTATTTCTGTGGTTTCTCTTCTCTGGTGCTGCATTACTTTGTGAAGAGAAGAGCAGACAGGGGAGTAAGTCTATGTGGAAACTTCAGGTAGGGCTGGGGAACTAAAAATAAGTGTTTCAGAGGATGTTAAATTGTTTTCTGTCTGTCTTTTATTTATTCATGCACTTACATGTTTATTTTTACCCTGGGCCTGTTGAAAAGGATTTGGCTCACAGATTCCCAACTCGATTTAGCTTCAGGCCTTAATCAGGGTTGAGCAGAAAATCTTAAAATCACAGAGATGGAAAGAACCTTAGCAGTCACCTGGCGTGGAAGATATCATCAATAGTTAAAGGTCTCGAAACTGAGGAAGGGGACCCAGAAATGGTTGCCTTGGTCAAACAAGAACATTAGAGAAAAACAATGACCCTGCACTACACTTGGATAGTCTCCTCCAGTGTGATTAACTGCCTCTGAAAACCCTCCAGAGGGTCAGCTACGGGTAGGTTCTGACTTGACAGTACACAACAACAACCACTACACTTCATAAAAGAAATTTTAATAAAAAAAAAAAAAGAAAGTGTGTAATCTCAAAAGAAAAGACAGCACCTTAAAGGGAATATATTTAGTATATGAAAAACTTACCTCTTTCTCCTTATTTTTCTCTTTTCTTCTACTTGTACCAGTCTGATGGTGGACATTTGAGAGCCACTGATCTGCTTTGCTGTTCTTACAAATATTTCTTAGAGATGACGCCATGTATTCGGCTTGGACACCTCTAGTAGCTGGAATGATTCCTGTTGGAGGATTCAAGTTATTACTTCATTCTCGTTGCACTTCCCTTACCTGACCTTTAGGCAGATTCAGTGTTTCTGCCATTTGCATTCTTATTTTCTCTGCAGGTATTAACTCGGTAGTATTCACCTGAGGGTGTTGTAATTTGCTACTGCCCAGCCTCTTTCCCTAACTAGAGCAGACTTGGTTAGGTCTGCAGCCTCAGGATTACCACATGGTACACATTTCTCAAACATTCCTGACTAAAAGAACGATCTGCTGGATTAATCATATCAAGAAATAATGGAAATAATAAGCATGAAAATTTTATCTTCCTAGTCTCTCTTACTCTGAGAATCTGTTGAAACCAGCCCACCATTCTGGCATTTGAAACACCAGTGGTAGAGCTTGCAGTGTCACAGTAACCCACAAGTTACAGTAAACTGACAGGCAAATGTTGTACTAACTAGTTGTGTGCTATCAAGTTGGAACTGACTCATAGATGACCCTCCAGTGGGTTTTCAGAAGCAATAAATTGCACAGGAGGAGTCTGCCCAGTCTCCTGCAAGGCAGTTGGTGCATTCAAACTATGTGCTTTTGGGATTGCAGTGTAGTTTCCTACCACTGTTGTTGCTATTGTTGTTGTTATGTGCTGTCAAGTCAATGTTGACTTCTAGTGTCCCTGTGTACAACATCTCTGTTTCTGCTCTGTCTTGAGCCAATTTTATTGTCTCTGACACACTTACCTTCATTACCCCAATCACTGAGTCAATCCGTCTCATCTAGGATTGTCCTTTCTTGTGCTGTTTCTCAACCTTTCCAAGCATGGTGTCCCTTTCCAAGGACTGGTCCCTTCTTGCAATATGCCCAAAGTATGCCAGGCAGAGCTTCAAAATCCTTGCCTCCAATGAGCAGCCTGGTTTCACACTCTCCAGGTTGGACCTATTTGTGCTTTTAGCAGTCCTTTGTGTGTTCAATACTCCTCTCCAGCACCACAACTCAAAGGCATTGATTCTTCTTCTATCATCCTTGATCATTGTCCAGCTCTCTGATGCATAACAAGTAATTGCAAAGACTATGGCCTGGATCAGGTACACCTTAGTCTCTTTACTTATGTCATTGCTCTTTAGTACCCTGGAGAGGTCCCTGACAGCAGATTTTTCCATTGCAATTCATCTTTTGACTTTCTGGCTGTTGGTACCAAGAGTGGTGATTGTGGAGCCAAGCAAGTTAAAGCTGTGAACAAGCAGCTGGTGGATTCAAACTTTGGAATTGCAGAACAGCTTCTTATCACTAGGCCACCAGAGCTCCCTCTCTTTTTTAAAAAAAAAATTTATTATTAATTTCAAAGAAAATTTACAGAGACTTTGGATTTCCATTCATCCACTGTTGCACTTTTCTCCCCTCCCAATTCTCTCCCCTAGTATACTACCCTCTTGGAAAAGTAAAAGAAAAATTCTTTCACTGTTTTACAAACATTTCCCCAGGTCCACTCCACTAATTCAGCCTTCACTTTGGACTCCTGTCATGACAAAAATACCTAATCATATATCCCTTTAAAAGAGTTTTCTCCCTCATCTGTTTCAATGCAGTATACATTATTGAACCCATCAATATCAATTGAATATCAATATCAACATCAGTTGAACCCATTCAATGCAGCGTAGTATTCCATTGTGTGAATATACCACAGCTTCTCAATCCGTTTGTTT
>NW_006399902.1:5162583-5173154 GCF_000299155.1 Elephantulus edwardii | reverse complement strand
ATACTGCTTTCCACAGGGGTTGCACCATTTTACACTCCCACCAACAGTGAATCAGGGTTCCAGTTTCTCCACAACCTCGCCAGCATTTGTTGCTTGCTGGCGTTTATGGTTTTTTTATAGAAGGTATTTACAATGAGTAAATCATTGAATGTGCAGAACTCTATCATTCTATCTCCAGCCTCATTTCTCTCACTGAGCCCGTATTTTCCAGCTAGTGGTCCTTCCTCCCTGTTCCTTACTTCTGTGTTCCAGTGGCCCATTATTATCAATGCATCTTGATTGCATGTTTGATCAACTTCTGACTGCAAAAGTTGGTAGAAATCTTCTATTTCTTCCTCTTTGGTTCTAGTACGTTTTCTAATCTCTTGATTGCTGGTACCAAGAGTGTCCATTGTGGATCCAAGTAAAATGTAATGGTTGAAAACTTAAATCTTTTCTCCATCTATCATGATGTTTTTTATTTTGTCTTCTTAATGTTGAAATGCAATCCATATTGAAGGCTTGATCTTCTGCAGCAAGCATTCCAAGTCTTCCTTACTTTTAGCAAGCAATGTTGTATCATCTACATAATGCAGGTTGTTGATAAGTCTTCTCCTAATTCTGATACCATATTCTTCTTCATAGAGTGATTTTTCACTGTACAGATTGAACAGGTATGGAGAAAGGATACAACCCTGACTTATACCTTTCCTGATTTTAAACCATGCAATGTTCCCTTGCTCTGTTCAGACAATAGTTTCTTGGTCTAGATATAGGTTTCATATGAGCACAACTAAATGCTCTTTTCAATGTTAGCAATAGTTTTTATGATCCAAATAGTCAAATGCATTTTCAAAGTCAATAGAACAACAAAAGACATTCTTCTGGTATTTTCTGCTTTCAACCGAGTTCTATCCAACATCAGCAATGGCATGCCTGGTGCCATGTTCTCTTCTTAATCCAGCTTGAACTTCTGACAGTTCTCTGTCAATATACTGTTGTAGATGTTTTTGGATAATCAGCAATATTTTTCTTGTATGTGGTATTAAAGTCAATAATGGGTAATTTCCATATTCTGTTGGATCACTTTTCTTGGAAATGGGAACAAATATAAATGTCTTCCAGTCAGTCTGTGAAGTACCTGTCCTCTAACTTACCTGGCATAAACTGGTGAGTACATCCAGGGTTGCTGAATCTGTTAGTTGAAACATGTCAGTTGTATGTCTTTGACTCTTGTGTTCTTATTTTTTACCAGTACCTTCAATGCAGCTTGAGTTTCTTCTCTTGTTACCACTGGCTCTTGTTAATATGGTACTTCCTGATTTTTTTGGTGTCAACCAATTATTTTAGATACAGTGACTCTTTGTATTCCTTTCATCTTATTATGCTTCTTAGATTATTCAAGATTTTGCCTATAGTATCTCTCAATATAGCAACTGCAGGTTTAAATTTGTTTTTCAGTTCTCTCAGCTTGAAACATCATGAGCAAGTTCTTCCCTTTTTCTTTTTCAGCTCCAGTTCTTTGCATGTACCTTTATAATACTTTGTTCGTCTTCTCTAGCTGCCCTTGGAAATCTTCTGTTCAGCTTTTTTACTTCTGTGTTTCTCCCCTTTGTTTTGGCTTCTGGATGCTCTAGTGCAATTTCTAGAGTCTCTTCTGCCATCCATTTTAGTCTTCTTCTGTCTTTGTAAGAATATTTTGCTGTCTTCATGGATTATATCTTTGATGTCATCCCATAACTCATCTAGTCTTCAGTCAGCAGTGTTCAATGTCTCAAACCTATTTTTAAGATTATTTCTAAATTTAGGTAGGATAGACTCAAAGTCATATTTTAGTTGTTGTGGACTAGTTTCAGTTTTTTTAGCTTCAGTTTCAATTTACATATGAGTAATTAAAAACTAAAACCACGAGCCAGATTCATAGTTGAACCTTTAGCTGTAAATTGTTCGGGAGGAGATTGCCCATCTTTCTTCCATAGAGTTGCTAGTGGATTTGAGCTACTAGAAAGCCTTGGCCTTTGAGTTAGCAGGAAACTCCCCACAGACTAGGCCATTGCACTTCTCTAAGGCATAGGACAGTTCCATTATACTGAGGATCATGTCCACTTTGACACACAATATTAACCACGGCACTATGATATTCTCAATTGCTTCCCAGCTCCCACCAGCATAATTGAGGGTATCTTACTCATAGAACAATGAATAAAAAAGATGGAGGTAGAATTAATGCCTTTGAATTATCATGTTGGTGAAGAGAATTGCCTATACCAGACTGCTAAAATAAGTCAATCTGTTTTGCAAGAAATATAGCCAGGGTGTTCCTTAGAAACAAGCACTGTAAGACTAGTCCCTGGAAAAGGACATCATGCTTGGAAAAGCAGATGATCAGTGAAGAAAGAGAATAAGACCCTTAACGAGATGGAATGATACAGTGACTATAGCAATGCACTTGAGCACTGCAGAGATTAGGAAAACGGCATGGGATTGGGCAGGCTTTAGTTTTGTTGTCAGTACAGTTTCTATGAGTTGTAACTGGCTTGATAGCGCCTAACAGCACATGTTAAGTACTTTGTGTGATTTTGATCAGGAGCAGATTTTCATCCTAGTGCATTTGGACTAAGAGAAATATTATGATTTATGAAGCATCTTATTTTAAAAAGTACAGTTTCTCCAGGAATTAATCCTAAAATTCTCCTATAAGTGCTACAGAATGTATGTGCAAAATGTCCTCTGAATCACTCTTTGGAATTGAAAAAAAACCCCTAGAAACAACCCAAACAAATAACTAACTAAAAGAATCCAGTTAAATAAATTCTAGCTCAGCCATAGTATGTAGGTAGCCTTTAAAAAGAATGAGACAGATGTAAACACACTGATGGAAAAATAGATAGATATATTAAGAAAAACAATCTCATTTCTGTTAAAACACACACATACACTTGCAAATCCAGTAGTTGGAAGTGTGGTGGGAAATGAATGGTATGTACAGGAAAATAATCTGGAGGAAAAATATATTCCAAACTGTTCAACTCATTACTGTCAAGTAGGAAAAGACTAATAGGTGACCCTCTAGTGAATTTCCAGAGACTGTAAATCACATGGGAGGAGACTGCTCATCTTTCTCCTTTGGAGTAGTTGGTGGATTCAAACCACTTGCCTTTGGACAGTGTAGCTCCTGACCCACGAGGGCACCAGAGCTCCCTTCCAAATTGTTACTAGTGATTTTTTTTTTCCTCTGGTAAGATTGTGGGAGACTTTTACCTTATGAAACTTCTATATATGTTATTTTAAAAAAGAAGAATGTCTTTTTAAAGGGTTTTAAAGCTATAATTTATATACCAGAAAAGGTACATGTTATTTTAAAAGACAGAGGTAAAAAAAGATTTTTTAAAAAGCTGATACTAATAAAAGGGCAAGTTTCTGACATTGAGGCTAATCTAATTTTTTATTTTTGCCTGCTTCCTGGTCCCCTACCCCCACAGTATTTCTCCATCCAGTCTCTTCTGGGGCCCTCTGTTGGGGAATGTTGGGGAGGAAGAGAGGGCTCTGGCCAGGACAGATCACCTAAGCTCCAAATAGGTGCAAGCCTTCCAATGGCCTTTAATATGGGGTAGAGAAAGCTTCCCTGTGTTTGGCTATACCAGCTTGAGAAAGCTTGCCACCTGGGAAGTTGGCTGCTGCACCTGTTGAGCTGGGAGTGGTCCAAACGAGGCTGAGGTTCTCCTAACCAATCTGCATGTCCCACATCTGTAAGCCCACCCTATCCTGTCTTCCTATTTACATGCTTGTATATAAGTGCACTGCAGTCACCAATAAAATTGAGCTGGATTGACTCTCTCATCCTCTCCTGGAGTGGTGCATCTCCGTAGTGCTTACCCCCATCAGGGTGTTGCTCTAGGTTGCCGATGAACAGACAGCGACAGCCCTCAATATCTCAGTGGTTGGTGAAACTCCACTTGGTTTTACTTGTGCCTATAAAATGAGAGTTGCATAAGACGGCTTCTGAGGTTTTATCAGACATTAATTTGGACCAATTCCTACTCTTTCCTCTACCAAAATTTGTTTTAGGGAGGATCTGATAATCTCCATCTCATTAAGTGAAAGTGGTTGGTAAGGCCTAGCTTATTATTCTTTCTTGTGATGTTTGCAATTTTAACAGAAGATGAAACATCATTTTGTGTTTGGACCAAGAAGGAAACCTCCAAAGATACAGTTTCTACACACACAGAGGGTAAAGTAGGGATTTTTTTTAGAAGTGAAGATGGAGTGAATATTGGCAGCTGAATTTTTCAGCATCCTTGAAAACACAGATTTCATCAAATTAGAATCATTTGTGTGGAGATTGGCACTCCAAGTTATCACCAGATGAAATGGGACTCACTGTGGGGAGAAAGGAGGGGTTCTGCCACAGCACTTTCCAGAGTTAAGTATTAGACCAAAGGAGAAAGAATCCTCTCAGTTTCACAATGTGACCTTGATTGACCCACTTAACCTGGTGCTGTGATGTTTCTGTGTGTAGAAACATTATCACGGTCAGAGAGTATGTATTAATCATTTATATGGGCGTAGAGAATTTAAGCTGGTCTGAAAGAGGTGACTATAATGAAAAGGGATCACACTGTTAAGCCAACATGCAGAGTTTAGGTAAACTCTGATGATACTGTGAGGACAGGCAGGTAGCACACAGTGGTTCAGGGTACAGGACCCTTGGTCAAGTAATTTATTTATCTCAGTTGCCCTGTATTAACCACGAGTTAATACTAATTCCCACTTCCTAGAACTGCGAACATTAAATTAGCTAATACATGTTGTTATGTACCATCAAGTTGGAAATTATTCATAGCTGACCCTCCGGTGGGTTTTCAGAAGCAATAAATTGCTCAGGAAGAGACTGCCCATTTTTCTCCTTCAGAGCAGCTGATGGACTCAAACCATGTGCCATTGTGCTGACAGTGCAACGCCTTACCATCAAACTCCCTAGTTAATACTTATAAAGGCCTAACTCAATAAATGCCAACTACAAACATCCCAAACCAATGCCAAAGCTATTGGAGTCCATTCCACCTTGTAGTGACCATATAGGACAAAGCCCCAAAAGGTTTCCTGGGCTATTGATCTTAAAGCAGAATTGCCAACATTTTTCTGTGCTAGAGCAACTGATGGATCGGCAGTAAAACGCTTTAGCTATTGCACTACCAGGGCTCCTCTAGGAACCTAAACCTCTTAACCTTGCTGCTTCACTTCCAATGGCCCTTGTTTCAGTTATGAACATACAACTTTATATATCCTTGCTTGCCAAACAAGGAAACTGAGTCAGAAGGTATCAAATAATGCTGTGACCAACAGCTAATTAAGCCAACCATCCTCCTTTTCTGTGGGGTTCAGTGTGCAATGTATGTACGCAGCATGTAGCATGTATGGGTTGCCCTAAGGGACCTTGGAGACAACTCTTGGGGGGGAAGAAAAAATACTGTGAACTGTACCCAGGCAGGCTATAGGTTAAATCACTGGCCCTGGGGCCTGTGGAGCAAATCCTTGAACCCAGCCTCCATTGTCCCATCTAAAATGAAAATGAGGAGAGGAAGCCACTTTTCTGGTTTCCCCCTCTCCCTGGCCGCCAGTTCCTTAAGCCCCCCTGGCTGAGATCCATTTACATCTGAGGTAGTGGAGATTCGGGATTGCAGGTCTGCTGAGGGGAAGGATTCCAGAGAAGGCCCGGCCTTCCAGGCCACTCTGTCCCAAAGCTGTGATTCAGCCAAGCGTTCCAGCTCCCACCAGCATAGGAGGAAACCTTCTCAGGAGGATCCACCCCAGAAGCTAGTCCGGACGTCTCCGGGAATTCACAGCTCTTCTCCCTCCCTGCTGGGCTCCCCCGGAACAGCTGCACCACACAGCTCTCTCTGTGGGGTGAGGTTGGTGCTTGCTGTATGCCAGAGTGCCCTGGGCTTCCTGTAGAAGCTGATTGCCTGCAGCCGACTGGAACCAGTGCCCTCAACCCTACCTCTCACCCCCGCCCTTTTAAAAGAGGGCTGTAAAATTCCGGAAAATAGATTAGAGGCTGGGGATGGGTGGGGCGGTGAATCAGTACATTCTTTCCTCCCCCAGCCTCCTCCTCCCAGTTATCTCTCTGGGAGGGTGGGTCCTCCTGTGGCCTTCCCTTAACCGATTCATTGGCAGGGCCCAGAGAAACAGAGCAGTACCCCTATGAACTTTTTAGGACCTGGGTTGCTTATTTTGCAGCTCATGACCCATTTGGTTTGGGAGTTGAGGAATTTTGATTTTTGCTTCTAACTGGGCCCTTGTCATGAGAGTGGTTCTGAGAGCTGGCTGTAACTGGCCAGTCGATTTTGTTTCATGGCAACCCCATGTGTGTTGGAGGACAACTGTGCTCCCTAGAGTTTCACTGGCAGACTTTTTTGGAAGTAGACTGATTGCCAGGTCTTTTTTTTTTTTTCTGAGATGCCTCTGGGTGAAACCTCTACTTCCTGTTTAGCAGCCACTTACATTAACTGTTAGCACTACAGAGTTGTTTTTGAGAGGATCGAGTGGACTTTGACACATAGAGAACCTATGAACAACAAATCTGAAACTTGCCCTATCCTGGGCACTTTTTATGATGTCTGATATGCTCAGCTCTTAATTACTGAGTAAGCCCCTTATATGTGGAAAGGCCTGTGCTGGGTTATGTGCCTTCAAGTCACTTATGACTCATGAATAACAGATTTGAACTTTACCTTACTTATTCTGTGGCATTGTCATCATCTCTGATATACTTGGGTCTGCTGATCACTGAATCAATCCATCTTGTTGAGGATTGTCCTTTCTTTTGTTGACTCTGTACCTTTCCCAGCGTGATGTCTTTTTCTGAGGACTCCTAACATCATGCTCAAAGTATGTGAGACAAAGTTTCATCATTCCTTGCCTCTAAGGACCATCCTGGTTGCACTTTCTCCAAGAAATATTTTTTTCTTTTGGCAGTGCGTTATGAGATGCAAAAGGCATCAATTCTTATGTCATCCTTATTCATTATCCAGTTTTCCGATGCCTAGGAAGTAATTGTAAAGGCTATGACTTGGATCAGGGGCTCCCTTAAGTCTTTAAACTGACATCATTGATCTTCAGCACTTTGGAGAGGTCCTTGACAACAGATTTTCCCAATGAAACACAACTTCAAATTTCTGACTGCTGTTGTCCTGGGTGTAGATTGTGGAATCCAAGTAAGATGAAAATGTTGCCAGTATCAATCTTTTCTCCTTCCCTGTTGGCTCAGTGGTGAGGATTTTTATTTTCTTGATGTTGAAGTGTAATCTATATTAAAAGGCTAAAAGTCTTTGATCTTCTGCACCAACTGTTTCAAATCCTTTTCACTTTTAGCAAGAAAGGTCAGGTTGTATGCATAATACAGGTTGTTGATGGGTCTTCCTCTAATCCTGATGCCACATTCTTCTTCAGCTTCTCTAATATTTGTTCAGCATACAGATTAAATAGACATGAAGAAAAGGTATAGCTCTGACACACACCTTTCCTGGTTTTACACCATGCCCTATTCCCTTGCTCCGTTTGGACAGTAATTTCTTGGTCTAGGTATAGATTTGCTATGAGCAAAACCAAGAGTTTTGAGGTTTCCGTTGGTCTCAATGTTAGCCATAACTGGATTAGTCTATCTTTAAAAAGCACCTTACTGCCAGTTGAGTCAAAATCAACTCATAGCTGATCCACCAGCAAGTTTTTGGAGGTTGTAAATTGCAGGGGAAGAGATTGCCGGCTGATCAGTCGTAAATTAGTTCTGATTCAACTGGCAATAAACTTAAGCTTTCTTTCAAGCAGCTGTTGGTAGATTTGAACTGCCACAGCAATGCCACATTTGAGTTAGCAGAACAACTCCCTATGGACTAGGTCCCCAGAGCTATCCTTATCCTTATCCAGTCTCTCTTATCCTCCCCCCAAACTTTGCAACACAAATAAGGATGATAGAAAGAGAATTGATGACTTTGAGCTGTGGTGTTGGAGAAGAGTATTGAATATACCGTGGACTGCTAGGAAAACGAACAGTTTTGTTCTGGAGAGGGTGAAGCGGGCTGCTCCTTGGAGGCAAGGATTCTGAAGCTTCGTCTGACATACTTTGGGCATTTTGCAAGAAGGGACCAGTCCTTGGAGAGGGATGTCATGCTTGGGAGGGTGGAAGGACAGAGCAGGAGAGGAAGACCCTCAATGAGATAGATTGATTCAGTGACTGGGGTAGTAACGGGGGCAGGAGTGTTGGAGAAGGTGAGATATGCACAGTATAGGGCAGAGTTTAGGGCTGTTGTACATAGGGTTGCTATGAGTGGCAGGTGACTCGACAGCACATAACAACAACAGAGGTGTCTGAAGGTTCAGAGAGGTTAGGTAACAGGTCAAAGGTCACACAGTAGCAAACCAGGAATAATACCAACTCAAATGGTCCCATGAGCTTGCCACTATACTGTGGCTTCCCTTATTTTACTGGGATTTCTCCCCCCCCTGCCCAGATGCCAGCAAGTTGGTTCAGATGTATAGTGAACCTACGTACAACAGAGTACAGAATGAACAGACTGCCAGACCCTGCACCATCCTCATAATCTCTACTGTGCTTATTTTAGTCATTGAAAGGCAACACTTACTAGGGTGAGAGAAAATGAACATTTATGGGCAAGCTCCCACCATTCTGTCACTGTTAGTGTTTTCTTTAATTCTTCACAACAGCCCTGTAATATAGATGTGATCACCATGCCCGTGTTCCATTTAGGGAGATAGTAGAGGTTAAATGGCTTAACCTTTAAAGGTTGGGAATTTAAGGAGCCCAACTGTATAGCAGATTCCTGTACAGCTATTCCTGTACACAAAGCCCTTCTTCTCTTGAAAACCACAGTTAATGTTTATGTCATGCTTAGTTGTTTACGAAGAGCTTTTCAAGCTCTTCATTTTGAAGCTATCATCCCATTTTATGGATAATGATAGAGGTTCCTTCATAAAGTTAAGCCATCTGTCCAAGGTTACAAGGCTAATATTAAGTGTCAGAGCCTGCAATTTTGAAATAAACCTGTGGAGCGAGCAGCATCAAAGCTCATTCTGTTTATTCATTCCACAGTGCCAAGAACCGTGTTAATAACTATAATAATGCCCCAAACACAAACCCACTACTGCAGAATTGATTCTGACAAAAGAAGACAAAATAGAATTGCCTCGTGGGACTTCCAGGGCTGTAAATATTTGCAGACTGCTACATCTTTCTCTTGCTGAATTTGAACAGCAGCTGAATGCTTAACTACTGTACCACTACAGCTCCTAATAGCTGTGACAGCTAGCATTTTTGGTGACCTCAGTATGTACCTGTTGTGGTACTGGAGAAGAGTATTGAATTTATCGTGGCCTGCTAAGAGAACAAACAAGTCTGTCAGAGAGAGAGAGTGAAAACGAGCTGCTCCATCTGACATCTTTAGGCATGTTGTCAGGAGGGACCAGTACTTGGAGAAGGACATTATGCTTGGAAGGGTGGAGGGATAGCACAAGAGAGGAAGACCATGGATGAGATGGATTGACTCAGTGACTGGGGGTAGTGGGAGTAGGTGTGTCAGAGACAATAAGGTTGGTCAAGATAGAGCAGGGTTCAGAGCTGTTGTACACAGGGTCACTGTAAATTGCAAGCAACTCAACGGCACAGAACAAGAACAACAACAACAACAACAACAACAGTATATACCTACTGCTTTGCTTTTGAGTTACAAACTTCAGCTCCTTTAATGCTCATAGCAGCCTTTTAAAGTAAGTACCGGTACGATTTCCATTTTCTTAGTGGAAACACTGAGACTCAGAGGTGAAGTAACTTTCCAAGGTTGCACAACAGCTAAATGGCACTGCCAAGATGTGATATGAAACTGAAGGAGCCAGGCACCTGGTTGTGTCCTACCTCTGTCTAGAAACACTTCTAGGAGAGCTTTAGGGGTTTTGGCCATACAGCCCCTGCTTTCAAGGACCTAACACTACAATATCAGCCAAGAGTATCGCTGGCGTTGCCTCACAAGGATGCTGGAAGGATTAGTAAACTAATGGAAGTTGGTGCTTTTCAGCAAAGGCACTGAAGAGATGCAGGACACTTATTAGGTATGAAACTCTCTGCCAACTGTGATTCACACTGCAATAAGGGGCCTGCAGCCCAGTTCCTGATCTGTCTGAAGTGTGGAGGACACATAGCTCTGTACATTACAGCTTCTTTTGGAGGAGGTCCTTACCTCAAAGATGCAAGATCTCCCCGCTGTCCTGGAAGTTCTACAGTGAGGATGGTGGAATGCCTTTCGCTCTCAGAAGCTAGTGTTCCCAACATCTCTGAAGGATTTCCAGCTTACTCTGAGGGACACTAATTACTGGTTAGTTGGAGATTAACATCACTACTTCTCTTTGGACTTTGGAGGCAGACTTTTTTTGAGCCTGTTCTTTTTAAAATGTTGTTGTTGTTAGATGCCGTCGAGTCATTTGCGACTCATAGCGACCCTATGTACAGCAGCCCTAAACCCTGCTCTATCCTGTGCCAATCGCACTGCCTCTGACACACCCATCCCGATTACCCCAGTCAC
>NW_006399902.1:5160903-5162483 GCF_000299155.1 Elephantulus edwardii | reverse complement strand
TATATCCAAATACATGCACCAATATCTAAAACAAAATAGGAGGAAATGGATTGTATCTACCAGTTGACCAAATGTGCACTCAAGATGTTAATAATTACTTGTGACTGGAATACAAAAGTTGGAAACAATAAAGAAGGGTAATAAAAAGTATGATCTTGCTTACAGAAATGAGGCTGGACATAGAATGATTAAATCAAGTCATTCAGTGAATGAGAACAAGTCTTTTTTGGAGAAAGTGTAACACAGTGCTTATTAGAGGCAAGGGTGTCTTTTACATATATTTCTATATACAAACAAGTGTGTTTGCTCCTTTGATAGTCCATGCGATAATCAGTACTCTTTAGCAACACCATGACTCAGAGGCATCCATGATTCTTCTGTCAGATTTCAGATCCATCATTCATTCATGAGATCACTATGAGTTGTAGATGACTCAACAGCTTTTAACAACAATATGGTGGTGTTGATAAGTGCCATTGAGTCAATTATAACTCATAGTGACTCTATGAACAACAGAGCTGAACTGTGCCCTGTGCTGTACCATCCTCAACATCTTTGCTATCCTTGATCTCACTGGTACAGTGATAGCATCAAACCATCCCATTGAAGATCTGCCACCTTTTCACTGGTCCTCTACCTTTCCAAGTATGATATCCTTTCCAAGACCAAGACCTCCTAACATGCTCAAAGTATATGAGAGGATGTTTCACTACCATTGCTTTTAAGAAGCACACTGGTTGTACCTTCTCCATGACATATTTATTTCTTTTGGCAGTCCAAGTGACATTCAATACTCCTCTCCAACACCACAACTCAAAGGCATTGATTATTCTTCTGCCATCCTCATTCATTGTCCAACTTTCAGATATATACCAAGTAATTGAAAAGACCATAGTTTGGATTAGGCATACCTTAATCTTTAAACTGGCATTGTTGCTCTCCAATACTTTGGAGAGGTCCCTGACAGAGATTTTCCCAATGGAACACACTTTTGATTTCCTTACTGCTAGTATCAAGAGTGTTGATTGTGGATCCAAGTAAAATTAAGTCATTAACAATTTATACCTCTTCTCCATCTATCACACCATGTTGCCTTTTGATCTGTTGGTGAGAATTTTTGTTTTATTGATGTTGACATGTAATCCATATCAAAGGCTGTAGTCTTTGCTCTTCTGCAGCAAGCCTTTTAAGTCCTCCTCACTTTCAGCAAGCAAGGTTGTGTCATTTGCATAGTGCAAATTGTTAATGAGTCTTCCTTTAATCCTGGAGTCACATTCTTCTTCATAAAGTTCAGTTTCTCAAATTATATGCTCAGAATACAGATTGAATAGATTCAGCCACAGCCTGAATAGAGAAAGCATACAGCCTGAGGGGATTGGCATATTTCTCCTGTAGAGCAGCTCACGGATTCAAACTTTGTGCCTTTGGGTTGGTAGTACAACTCCTTAACCACTAGAACAACTAATTTCTGTAATGTAGCAGTTATCAATTTTACTTCACATGTGAAAGGTCCCACTTTGATACTGGGTGGAAAAGAGTGCGTGCGTGTGCGTGTATGTATATTAACATCATTGTTGTTA
>NW_006399902.1:5153849-5155125 GCF_000299155.1 Elephantulus edwardii | reverse complement strand
TGCATATGAGTAGTTGGTGGTCCGTTTCAGAGTTCCTTTTTAGACTTTTTCTTGTGCCTTGAGTGAAAGTTTAAAATTGGTTTTCTATTCAGTATACAAATTTTGTTTTATTACAGTCTCTACATTATAACAGTACCCTTTTTATTTCTTCCTTGTGATACTCATTTTCATTCATTCTTCTGTCTTTTCTGGCTTCTGAGCTTTCTCCCTGGGTGAATATTGCCCTTTTGATTTTGTGTGACTGATTGTTCTAAGGAGGAAGTACCTTGTTGTTATTGCTCACCATAGAAAGTATGTCTATTGCTTCGCTGACGTTGAGCACTATGGCTGAGTTAATTTCAGGCTTAAAAAAACCTAACCTTCATAGGATTATTTTGAATAGCAAATGTCATAATTTCTTTAAAAAAACATATCACCTAAGGCTTCACATAGAGTAGCTGCTACATTATCATAGCCATTAGATACAATCCTGCCTGTCACATACCTTTCTTGATTTTAAACTATGTTCTATCAACTATGTAGTATACCATGGACTGCTGAAAACAAAAAAAATCCGTCTAGAGGAAATGCAACCAGGGTGTTTGTGAAAGGCAAGAATAGTGACATTTCATCTCACATACTTTGAGCATGTTGTCAAGAGGTACCATTGTTGTTATGTGCCATTGAGTCACCTGCAACTCACAGTAACCCTATGTCCAACAGCTTAGAACCCTGCCCTATCCTGAGCCAATCTCATCATCTCTGACAGACTTAATCCCATTTCTACAGTCACTGAGTCAATCTATCTCGTCCAGGGTCTTCCTCTCCTGTGCTGTCCCTCTACTCTTCCAAGCATGATGTCTTTCTCTAGGGACCAGTACCTCTTGGCTCCACGCCCAAAGTATGTGAGAGGGAGCGTCAAAATCCTTACCTCCAAGGAATACCTTGGTTTCACCTTCTCTAGGACAGACCTGTTTGTTCTCCTAGCTGTCCAAACTTTGTTCAACACTCTTCTCCAGCACCACAACTCAAAGGCATCAATTCTTCTATCATCCTTGGTCACTGTCCAGCTCTCTGATGCTTAGTAGTAATTGTGAAGACCATGGCCTGGATCAGGTGCACCCTAGTCTCCAGACTGACATCATTGTTCTTCAGTACTCTAGAGAAGTCCCTGACAGCAGACTTCCCCAGCATAATTCTTCTTTTCATTTCCTGACTGCTGGTGCCAAGAGTGTTGATTGCAAGCTGAAGTTGTTAACAATCTCAATCTCTCCTCTATCATGAAGCTGCAAATTAG
>NW_006399902.1:5151997-5153088 GCF_000299155.1 Elephantulus edwardii | reverse complement strand
AGCAGCTTGAACTTTTATCTTCATCACCATTTCCTCTTGATAATAGATTGTTTTATGAAATTCTTCTGTTTTAACCAAATCTTTTCTGTATAGTGACTCTGTGTACTTCTTTCATCTTTTTTAAGGCTTCCTGGGTCATTCAACAATCTGCATTCAGCATCCTTAAGTATATTGCAACTCAAGGCTTAAACATGTTCTATAGTTTAAGAAATGTCAAGTGAGTTCATCCCTTTTGATTTTCTGACTCCAGTTCTTTGCACATTTCACTATAATACTTTGCTTCATCTTCCCGAGTTGCCCTTTGAAATCTGTTCAACTCCTTAACATCTTGATTTTCTCCTTTTGCTTTGGCTTCTCTGTGCAGGAGACACTAGTCCTTTGAAAAAGACATCATGATTGGAAAAGTAGAGGATCAGAGAAAGAAATGAAGACCCTCAATGCGATGAATTGACACAGTGACTGCAAACATGGCTGAGATTGTGAAGACAGAGCAGGACAGGGGAAAGCTTCAATCTGTTGCTCATAGAATGGCTATGAGTCATAGTTGATTCGACAGCACCTAATAATGACAGCTACAATATCCTCTTGTCTCATTTGAATGATTGTCTTTTTCCCCCCAAATACAGACTCCATATGAAGACAATTAGTTGTGCTGGAATTCCATTCTTCCTGGTTGTTGTTATGTGCCTTAGAGTCACTTGTGATTCATAGTGACCCTATATACAACAGCTCTGAACTGAGTCATCCTTATTGTCTTTGACACACTTAACTCCATTACCCTAGCCAGTGAATCAATCCATCTTATCCAGGGTATTCCTCTTTTGTCCTGACCCTCCACTCTCCCAAGCATGACGTCCCTCTCCAAGGATTAGTCCCTCCTTGCAACATGCCCAGAGTATGTGAGATGGAGCTGCAGAATCCTTGCCTCCAAGTAGCGGCCTGGTTTCACCTTCTCCTGGATGAACCTGTTAGTTCTCCTAGCTATCCATGGTATAATCAATACTCTTCTCCAACACCACAGCTCAAAGGCATCAATTCTCCTTCTATCATCCCTAATCATTGTCCAGCTTTCTGATCCATGGTATATAATT
>NW_006399902.1:5145216-5147332 GCF_000299155.1 Elephantulus edwardii | reverse complement strand
CTGAAACAGAAGAGGACATGAAGCATTTGCTGCAGAAGGTCAAGGACTGTAGTCTGCAATATGAAATAAAGCTCAACCACAAGAAAACAAAGATTCTCACCTCTGGGCTGAATAGCAACTTCGTGATGGATGGAGAAGAAATTGAGGTTGTTGATAACAAAATAAAAAAATGGATTGCACTGAGACAGTCTCCTGTCAGAGACCTCTCTATAGTACTGAAGAGCAACGATATCAGTCTGGAGACTAAGGTACACCTGATATAGGCCATGGTCTTCACAATTACTTGCTATGCATCAGAGAGCTGAACAGTAACTAAGGATGATAGAAGAAGGATCTATGGTTTTTAGTTGTAGTACGAGGGAAGTGGTAAACATGCCATGGACTGCCAGGAGAACAAACAGGTCAGTCCTGGAGAGGGTGAAACCAGGCTCCTCCCTGAAGGCAAGGATTTTGAGGGTCTGTTTCACATCCTTTGGGCACATGGCCAGGAGGGACCAGTCCTTGGAAAAGGACATCATGCTTGGAAGGGTGGAGAACAGTGCAGGAGAGGAAGACCACAGATGAGATGGATTGATTCAGTGACTGGAAAAATGAGATTTGATTTGTTGGAGAGGATGAGATTGGCTCAGGATAGGGCAGGTTTCAAAGCGAGTGTGCATACTCAATGGCACATAACAGCTACAACAACATAATTTCTTTCACAGATGCAAATAATTGTTTAGCCTATAATTATTCAATCTGTAGGCTGAACAAATAATCCAAGAAATTTGACTTTATAAAGAACACAATATCAGTTTTGGAGGAAGGCTCATTAACAACATGTTATATGCAGATGACATAAGTTTGCTTGCTGAAAGTGAAGAAGACTTAAGATCAAAAGACTTACTGATGAAGATAAAAAACTACAGCTGTCAGTATAGGCTACATCTGCACATTAAGAAACAAGTCTTCATAACTAAACTAAACAACATCATGATAGATGTGAAAAGACTGAAGCTGTCAAGGATTTAATCATACTTGGATCTACAAAGAATAAAAAAAAAAGGAGAATTCAGGAAGTCAAATGACGTACAAATAAAAAGTCAAATCTGTTGCAAAACTTGAAAGTGTTAAAAAGCAAAGATGCCACTCTGAGGACAAAGGTGCACTGGATCCAATAATGATATTTTCAGTCATCTCAGATGCATGTTAAAGCTTTATAGTGAAGAAGGAATTTGGAAAAAAAAGTGTTATATTTAAATAATGGTGTTAATGAAGAATACTTAATATGCCATGGATTACCAGAAGAATAAATAAGTCTTGGGAAAGGTCTAGTGAGAATGTTGGTTATAGTTGTCTTATGTACTTTGGAAATGTTATTAGGAGGAACCAGTCCTTAGAGAAGGACATCATGCTTGGCAAAGTAGAAGGGTCAGTGGACAAAGAGAAGACTCTCAATAAGTTCTATTAACACAGGGACTACAACAATGGACTGCACCATGGCAATGACTGTAAGGCTGACAATGGACTTGGAAGCATTTCATTCAATTGCTGGATCAAAACTGACTGGAAGGGAGCTCTGGTGGCCTAGTGTCAAGAAGTTGCACTGCAATCGTGAAGGCACTTGGTTCGAACCCACCAGATGCTCTGATGGAGAAGGGGCAATCTCCTCCTGTGCCAGTTGGATCCAATTTGATGGTACACAAGGGCTCTGAGCCTTGCTCTAACCTGAGCCAACCTCTCTGTCTCAGACACACTTGACCCCATTGTCATAGTCACTGTGTCAATACAGGGTCTTCTTCTTCTGCACTGATCCTTAATCCTTCCAAGAATGATACCCTGGTATTATTGGTCAGACTAAGGTCTGCCCAAGAAAGCTCCTGTAGAAGTAAAATGCTTTGCCAAGAAAAAGAAAAAGAAAAAGAGAGAGAGACTGAGAGAACAAGAGAGAGCACGCTTTCTTCAAGGACTGGTCCCTGCTGATGACATGCCTAAAATATTGAGTTGGAGCCTCAAAATCCTTGCCTCCAAGGAACAAACTGGTTTCACCCTCTCCAGCATAGACATATTTGTTGTTTTGGTAGTCCATGGTATGTTCAATACCCTTTTCCAGTACCACAACTCAAAGATATTGATT
>NW_006399902.1:5139657-5144096 GCF_000299155.1 Elephantulus edwardii | reverse complement strand
TATCTCATGCAAACAAAATACTGCTGAAGTATTTTGAAGGTCATTAAAAAACTACTAGGACAGTATATAGACAGAAAACTGTAAGAAGTTCAAGCTGGAAGAAGAGACCATGGCACCAGAGATACCATTGCTGATGTCCACATGGATCCTGGATAAAGCAAAAAATACCAGAAGAATGCCTATTTGTGCTTTATTTACTATGTAAAGGCATTTGACTATGTAGATCATAACAAATTATGGGCAACATTATGAAGAATGGAAATCCCAGAACACTTAATTGTGCTCATGTGAAGCCTATACCTCTGCTGTTGTGTGGACAGAGCAAGGGAACACTACATGGTATAAAATTAAGAAAGGTATGCATCAGGGTTATAGCTTTTCACCAAACCTATTAATTCTATATGTTAAGCAAATTATTCGAGAAGCTAGATTCTATGAAGAAGAACATGGCATCAGGATCAGAGGAATAATGTGTAGATCATAACAAACTGTGACTGACTCTGAGAAGAATGGGAATCCCAGAACACTTGATCGTTCTAATGCAAAACTTATACTTGGACCAGGAGGCAGTCGTCAGAACAGAGCAAGGGAACACTGCATGGTTCAAAATTGGGAAGGGCGTATGCCAGGGATGCATCCTATCTCCATACCTTTTCAACCTATATGCAGAACAGATTATCCGGGAGGCTGGGCTCTATGAGGAGAAATGTGGGGTCAAGATTGGTGGACAATTTATCAACAATCTGCGTTATGCGGATGACACAACCCTGCTTGCTGAAACTGAGAAGGACCTGAAGCACCTGCTGCAGAGTGTCAAGGACTGCAGCCTACAATATGGATTGAGGCTCAATGTCAAGAAGACAAAGATTCTCACCACTGGACCAATCGGCAGCATCAGGATGGATGGTGAAGAGATTGAGATTGTACACAGCTTTAGTTTGCTTGGCTCCATAGTCAACAGTCTTGGCACCAGCAGCCAGGAAATTAAAAGGCGCATTGCAATGGGAAAGTCTGCTGTTAGGGACCTCTCCAAAGTGCTGAAGAGCAATGGTATCTCTTTGGAGACTAAGGTGCATCTGATACAGGCCATGGTTTTTGCAATCACTTGTTATGCATCAGAGAGTTGGACAATGACCAAGGAGGATAGAAGGAGAATTGATGCCTTTGAGCTGTGGTGCTGGAGGAGAGTATTGAGAATACCGTGGACTGCTAGGAAAACAAACAGATTTGTCCTGTAAAGGGTTAAACTGGGTGGCTCCTTGGAGGCAAGGATTCTGAGGCTCCGTCTAACATACTTTGGACATGTTGTGAGGAGAGACTGGTCCTTAGAGAGGGACATCATGCTTGGGAGGGTGGAGGGACAGCGCAGGAGAGGAAGGCCCTCTATGAGGTGGATTGATTCAGTGACTGGGATAATTGGGATGGGAGTGTCAGAGACAGTGCGATTGGCACAGGACAGAGCGGAGTTTAGGGCTGTTGTACATAGGGTCTTTATGAGTCGCAGGCGCCTCGACGGCACATAACAACAACAACCTACATTATGCTGATGATATAGCCTTGTTGCCGAAAGTGAGGAGGACTTGAAATGCTTGCTACAGAAGATCAAAGAATACAGTTTTCAATATAGATTGCATCAAGAAAACAAAAATTCTTACCACTGGACCGACAGGCAGCATCATGATAGATGGAGAAAAGATTGAAACTTTTAAATTATTTTTGTTATTATTTATTTTATCTCACTTGTATTCCCAATGAACACCCTTGTTACCAGCAATATAGATTGCATCTCACCATCAAGAACACAAAAGTCTTCATCATTGCATGGATAGGAAACACCATGATAGATGGAGAAAAGATGGAGATTTTAAACAATTTTATCTTGCTTGGATCTAAAGTTAACATCCTTGGTTATAGCAGTCAGGAGATCAGGAGATGTATACCATTAGAAAAATCTACCGTCAGGAATCATTCCAGATTCCTAAAGAGCAATGATGGAAGTTTAAAGACTAAGGTGTACCTGATTCAAGCCATATTCTTTTCAATCACCTAATATGCATCTGAGAACTGAACAATGAATAAAAATTCTTAAGTAATGACATAATGACAGGAGAAGAATTGATGCATTTGAGTTGTGGTGTTGAAGAAAAGTGCTGAATATCCCATGGACTGCCAAAAGAACAAAGAGATACATCTTGGAGAAGGTGTAGCTGGAGTGTTAACAGGAGGCAAAGACAGTGATGCTTCATTTCATATAGTTTGGAAATACTGTTAGGAGAGGCTATTTCTTGGAAAGGGTTATCATGCTTAGAAAGGTGGAGGATCAGCAAAGGAGAGGAAGAACCTCAACAAGATGTATTGACATAGTATCTGCAGCAATGGACTCAATGTGTCAAGGATGATAAGGATGGTGCACGATAGGAGAAAGTTCAGGTCTCTTGTTCGCAGAGTCACTATGACTAGTACTTGACTAGATGGTACTTAACAAAGGATAACACAAACAGTTAAGTGCTAGACTACCATCCATAAGTTGTTGGTTTGAACTCATCCAGAGGCACTCTGAATGTAAGCTCTGGTCATCTGCTTCTAAAGGGTCATAGCCATGAAAACCCTACTCTGTAATATATGGTATTATTACTACTCCGTGTCCTCATGAGTTAGAATTGATTTGATGGCAACTGTGTTTTATTTTTAGATTATTATCTGCTGAAGTTTTAGATCCAGACTGATCTAGATTGGTGGAAAGATTCATCCACTTATTCCGACAGTTTACTAGGTTGTGCCAAGTTGTGCCACATAGGGGTGGAGGGTGTGGTGCGGGAGCAAACCATTTGCTTTCACTTGGATTCTAAGTCAAGACAACTCTACGTGTGTCCAGGAAGAACTGTGCCCATTTGGATTTTCAATGGCAGAAGTTTTTGCAGGTCACTCTTCAGGACTTTTTTTTTTTTTAAAGGTACCTATTTGTGGACTAGAACTGAAGTAGGAGAGAATCATGAAAATAAACATTTATAGTATAATGGGATAAGTGCTATGATAAGGGATTGTGTAAGATGCTTGACGATCTTCGAGGAAGAAGAAATTACCAAATTACCAGAGGAAAAGTTTTGTAGAGGAGGTTGATTTTCTTTGGTCATTGACAATGCTTTGAAAAAGTGGAAAATGTTGCCTTCTAGAAGCAGGTATCATGCAAGTAGCAGCCGAGCCTTACCCAAGGGCCTTGATTCTGATCTGCAGCTCTTTTACCTTTTCAAGGCCTCTCAACTCCCACACAGCACTGTCAGGCAGCCTTGCCCTGGAATACCCCTCCTTAGCCACCTGCTGGTGATGAACATCTTTGGTTCTGAGCTGTGGCTTGCTTGATGCGGCTGAGTCATAAGACCTTTCATTTTACTGCTAAGCTATAATAGGAGGTGTCTGGTCAGGAGCTAATGTCCTCAGGTCTACCTTGTGGGAAATGTCTAATGATGACTGACCACTGTTTCTCCCCACAAGGCTTGGTGTACATGTATAGTGGCAAAGCAGTGGACAGTGAGCCAGAGGGGTAGGAGTCACTTCCTGATACAGTCCCGGGAAGCTGAGACTTCCCAAGGTGGACAAAGGGCACAGAGTCCATCACCCCCATCCAGGCCTACGGAGCTTCTCCCACGCTCTAGTGAAGAAACCTCCCTGTCTTCCTCCCAAGCCAATGTCCAGTGCCTCTTTTTAGCTGCCATCTGGCAGTGACCCAGACCAGTCTAACAGCTCACTGGCCACTACATTTTCCAAATCAAAGCTCTGGATGCATGATCAGGCGAAGACTTCCTGGCCAGCTTTCAAAAGCAAGAGAGAAAACACTTTGACAAGGGTATTCTGGAATCGCGAGGCTAATCGTTGTCTTTAAAGTGGACATTAGGCTAGAAATTTTGAAATTAAGGATCTTTTATCAGGCTATTTAATATGTCCATTTAATAGTCGAGAAGGCTGACAGAAAATGACGTGCCTAAATTTTATAATCCCAGAAGTTCGAATTTAAATCAGGAAAGGTTCTTGAGGGACCGGGAGGGAACGCACACATCATTTTTGGGGGGTCTCCAGGAAGGGCAGCCAGGAAGAGCAGCCAAGAACTAAGCTGTCCTGGTTCCCCTTTCTGAAGTTGGAAATCCCCAAGCAAGGGGCTCAGTTGCTTCCCTGTTCACAGGGATCTGGCCTCTAGCCTTACAGCCTAGGCTTCGGAAGAAAGTCTTCCGCCCTAGCGAGTCACAACGCGACCTCGGGCCGCAGTCACAGTCCAGGTGCGGATGGGCGGGGCGTCGTGTGGGCGTCACCTTCTAACCCCCTTCTCCTGTCACATGGACGCGCCTTCTACAGCTAGGAAGGAGAAGCGGAACGAACCACAAGGAGGAGCGAGGGAGGCGCCAAGGGCAGTGGGTCAGCGCCCCGCGGAGCCCATGGGCGGACCC
>NW_006399902.1:5101462-5139202 GCF_000299155.1 Elephantulus edwardii | reverse complement strand
AGAGGCGCCTCCTCGCTCCTGCCGCCGCTGGACTTCAATGCCCAGTCCCCAGCTCGCCAGCGTGAGTGCGCCCCTCCCGGGTGGCCCCACGCCGGCTCCCGGGGCCTCGGGGAAGGGGAGGGCGGGAGGCGCCGCAGCCATTAGTGCAGGCCCGAGACACGTCCCCGGAAGAAGGGGCGGGAGGAGCGCGGCCGGGAAGCGTGGAGAAGCGGGGTGGGTGAGTGAGGGGGAGCGGTCGTGTGCGAGTGGAAGGATGTTGAGTGTGAGTGCGCGTGAGGGGAAGAGGAGAGGGGAGGGGAGGCTGCGCGTGCATGGGGGGGCGAGGGGAGACCGCTCGCGCGCCTGTGTGTGTGTGTGTGTGCGTGGGGGGGGGGTGTAGGAGGAAGTGTGGGGGTGCGAGTGGGGGTGGAAGAGTGTGGGAAACCCGGTGTGCATGAAGGAGAGGAGCGTGTCGGGAGGGTGGCCGGACAGCGAGTTTGTAGGGGAGTTGAGAGTGACGGGGAGGAAGTGAGGCGGGAGAATGCCGGCGTCCGGGAGCGAGTGTGGGAGCGTGTGACTGTAGTGGAGGTGTGAGCGTGATGAGAGGGCGGAGCGGGGTGCCCCCGTTTGTCCAGCGTGTGGGCATCCTGGAGGCCTTCGTCCTCAATTTTGTATGTGGCGGTATTGAACCCTGGCGTCCTGGGTTAAGGACCTTCTTAGGATCATTTGAGTGGCTTCATGATCATCTGGTACTGGGATTGAAAGATTTTATTTTCTTAAGAAATAGTATGCTCTAATTTCTTCCCCCTTCTATAAATTTCCCTAACTTTTCACCTGACTTTGGCTATGACTCAGGCTTAAGTTTCTCATTTTGTCAGAAGTGTGATTGTCATCTCATTGTAGTGTGGGACTCTTTGAGAGCTAACTAAAAAAAACCAGGTTAGTCTGTTGCCCCCCCCAACCCCTCCCCCCAAGATTTTGCCTATATTCAAAAGCAAATTACGGCTAGTTCTTGGTGAACTGTGCTCCATTGCTTTATAAATGGAAATAGTATCTTTCAGGTTGTGCCTTTTTCCCTGTCCTTATGCATGATAGCTCCCAAGAAATAATAATGGAATGTTAACATGAAGAACCATAAAATTGTTGATTACTTTCTGGTATTTGTGAATAAAACCTCATACAAGGTGACTTAGCATTTCTGGAAACAGGACAGGGCTTCAAATGCTTGCTTGCCTATTTGCAGACACCAAATACAACCACTGCTGTAAAAGAATACAACTATTTGCTTTCATGGTCTGTATTAGTTTCAGGCAGGAAGTGAGTCAAGTTATGCCATGTTAAATGTACCAAAGGATATTAAGGACACCAAATGATACATTTTTAGAGCTTCAGAATCACTTACCACCATACCATCTTATCAGTGAAAATGGAAAAGTAGTTGGTAGTTCTCACCTTGAAATTGTAAAAAAATGCTTCATATTGAAGAGAGGCATAAGGTTTAAATCCTCCAGCTCCTCTGTGGAAGAAGGATGAGCAATCTCCACCTGTGTGATTTCTTGCCTCTAAAAACCCTCGGGATGATCTCTGTGCATCTTTTGACACATTCAACAGCAGGACTGTCATGGACTTTGTTCAGATGTTTGTGTTACAGAAGTAGGATCTCTGGACATAGAATACTTTGATGTGAATTTTCCACATTAATGTTGGGCAGTCTTTTAGACATTTGTTGGGAAGTGTTAATGATACAAACTTTCACATGGGAGGTTTTAATTATGGCACCCAAAAAGTAGGGCTGTTCTTCCAGATGTTGAACTTGATGGAATTACAGACAGCATCGCTGTTATGTGATCAGGTATCAGGGAGCTCTGGTGGCTTTTAGTGATAAGGAATTGTGCTGCCAAACCAAAGGTATGGTGTTCGAATCCATCACCTGCTCTGTGAGAAAAAGATAGTCCTCCCTTGTGGTTTATTGCCTCTGAAAACCTGCTGGAGGGTAGGCTTTGAGTTGGTTGTGACTCGATGGTACACAATAACAATCAGATGCCAGAAATTATATTCTTGTTAATTTGACATTCTCTCCTCATAATATGTTTCTGATTACGCTGACTCAAAGGAAGGTATGTCTGTTTTTCTTTGCTTGGTTTTCAGAATTAGTGAATAGTATTGTTTGTATTCAGTGTAGAAGGGGATTGCTTAGTGCCTACTTTGTACCAGGTGATTTTTATCCTCTAGTTCTAGAGCTGTTGTAAAGGTAGATACCTACTTTGCATCATTGAGCAGATAGTAAATGGCTTCTTTTGGTCAGGGCACTAGGGATACAATGAAAGAATCCTCCTAGATTTAGAGTGATGAGGTGATGAGATGAAGAGACAAAGACTCCAAGGTTCTGTGACTTGTCTAAGGTCAGATAATTAGAGCTTGGGTTAAAAACCCAAGTATATCTGACTTTAAAACAATACTGTTCCTACTCTATTGGTAGGTTCTCACTTCAAAGTTTTTCTTTCACATAGTGACCTAGCAGTTTGTTCAGATGAGCACTATTGAAGTTAATGGGGAAGACTAAATGACTGAAAGCAAGGGGAATTAATTTAGGGGATTGCTAACTTGAGGCTGTTGGCCCTAAACTGGGCTTTTATGTGGTAGGAGATGCTGCCTTGTAACTCTTTTGGGGCCCTAGGGTGTGTGCTTTGAGACAGTTATTATGAGGCACCTGGGATATGTCTAGGAGAAGAAAAGTCTGATTAAAGAAACCTAGCATCCTTTTATGTTTGGTGTGTTACTGGTGATTTTGGTTTTTTTTTTTAATTGGGGGTAGGGAGTGAGGGAGATGTGTTGGTGGTAACGAGCTAAATGTCAACTAGTAATTGTCACTTTGGGGAAGTGTGTTCAACTGTGTGGGATACTTGCCTCCAGTGATTATGAAGTTAAATTGAGAAAATATATACAAAACAATTATAAATTGAACTAGAGATTTAAAGTAGTCTTACCATCAGTACTTGTCTTTTATGGCAACAATTTGATGTGTTTAGTAGCTGTAAAATGTTGGTATTTTTTAACACCTTTGCAAATGAAAAATAGTTTAAAACTGCTGAACTGAGTATGTCTGAGAACAGCAAAAGTCAGACCACTCCCTCCATGAGTCAGCCAAACAATATTTAATTTGAACGAACCAAACTTATAGGCAGTAATAACCATTTACAACATCACTGAACTTTGGTGGCACTAGAGAAGAATAAATGAGTACTTTTTGCACGTAACTCCTTAAAAGTATGAAAACCTCATTATTTGTGTTTTCGCTTGAAAGAATTGTAGAAGTTAAAGGATTATCCTCTTGAGAACAAACATATTGTCATTTGAAAGCAGCACTTCTTTCAGCAGTAATTACTGAACACTTTATGATTTTGAGATACAAAATTGAATTTTAGTAGGAATTTATTTATAGGATTTAACTTTGTTACTTTTTGTTGTAGTGTTGGTTGGTAACCAGTGAAGCTTGGGTGTGTGTGTGTGTGGGGGGCATTTATATATCAATTGCAAAGAAGCTGTATCTGTTCTTAAGCTTTTGCCCTTGAAAAGTGAAACTGAAGTTGTTAAGCTAGATTGTGTAGATGATATAACATTGACTGTATACCATTATGATACTCTGATACTGACAATATACCAGATGATATACCATTGACTATATCATATACTCATTAGGGCACTCTGGTGTCCTAGTGGATAACGAGTTTCCTTCCATTTGAAAGGCAGGTGGTTGGAATCCACTGGCAACTCTTTGGGAGAGAGATGGACAGTCTCCTCCTTTGTGATTTTTAGCATCTGAGAGTTGGAGGGGCCTGATACAATGACACATAACAATATAGTACATGAAGGAGCGTTAGTGGTATAGTGCATTATGGGTTGTGATGCTAATCAAAGATCAGTGATTCGAATCCTATCAAGGGTGGCTATGAGTTGGAACATACTTGACTGCTGTGAATATAGTACTACTACTAATTGAACAAAAGTTGGGAATTTAAAACGTTTTTTGAGTAACTGGAAAACCAGAATTGAAATTTTAACTTGATAAAATTATTCTTACTGAGTTGAGGTAGTGATATAAATCTTGTGGTCTACAAATGCTTGAATTTGAGCATTATACTTTAGGCATCTACGTGCCTTTTTAAAGAACCTTTCTTATGTTAAATCACAAAACATCCCATCTAAAACTCCTAACATCCTGTGAGTAATTCTCACCCTTTGCTTTCTGTTTTACAGATGCAGAAATTGATTTATGGATTAATTGTTGCATTCCAGGTTTTGGATTTCACCTGAAATCTCTGGATAAACTTTTCAGTCAGTGGCATAGTCATTTTGTAGGAAGCTATGTAGGAGTATAAAAAAGATTTACAGCCTTGGAAATCCTATAGTTCTGTCATCTGTGAGTTGGACAGATCTATTCAATGCCAGTGGGTGTTAGTATGTTGGAGTAGACATGAGGAAGCAGGCCTTTTTTTTAGCCTTTTTCCTCTTCTTAAAAAAATATATATACACACACACACACACACACACACACACACACATATCAGTTATATATACTATTTTTGCACCCCTTTTAGGGTTGTTGCTTCTTTGATATTTTTTTGGGGACACTATTTAAGCTATATAGAAATTGATATTTATGCTCTAATTTTGAAAAGCAAGGGTCCTTATTTGTTATAATTTAGATAATTTTATATTGTGGGTTTATTGAATGCCACCACTTAAAATTACCTGGAGAAATAATGATCTGAATCTTTTTAATCTGTGGAATATTAGAAGGGCTGTTCCTACAGTTTTTTAGGAGCCCTGGTAGCATAATGTGTTAAGAGTTGTACTGCTGACCAAAAGATCATCAGTTTGAATCTACCAGCTGCTCTGTAGGAGAAAGATGGGAAATCTCTTGTAAAGATTAATAACCTTGGAAAAACCAGTGGAACGTGCTTTGAGTTGGAATCAGCCCACAGTTTTAGTTTTTCTGGTTTATCCATTTTAAACTTTAAAACTAATACATGTGGTAAGGTGCCTAGTAACTTTCTCCATTTATAATTTTATTTTATTGTTAATTTATTTTTTAATTTTTTTTTATTTTTGTGCATGTACCATCAAATTTGATCTGACAGGTACAGGAGGAGATTGCCCCTCCTTCTTCAGCAGAGCATCTGGTGGATTTGAACCATGCACCTCTGGGATTGCAGTGCAGCTTCTTGCCACTAGGCCACCAGAGCTCCCTCATTTATGATTTTATTTTACTGGCTAAGCCACAGTCACCCAACTCCTTTGTCTACTTAGTTGTTGTCTTGAGATTTGAAGCATTATAGGATTGCATGGTACAATGCTAGAGTGGGTATTACATGCAAATTCTTTATCCTGGAGTTGTAGTGGTCTAGACTGAACTGTCTAGTGAATTTTTACTACTCTAAGTACCTCTGTAGAAGAAGCCACAGAGCCCTGCAGTTTCTCCACTTTGTACAATTACTCTTCGTGGCATTAACGGGACATGGGTTAGAAAATGACCCTTTGTGCAGTCTGTTCAATAAGTATTTACTTAAAGGGCAGCAAAATTATTCATAGAAAATGGACTGAAAAATTGATGGATTGTTTTTGTGTGGCTAGAATAAAATTTTGTTTGTTAGCCTTTACTAGTTTTATCTGTAATCTGTTTCCTCTCTAGTTTAAATGGTCTCAGAACTAAATTTCATCTTTTGAATATAAACTTACAGTTATACAATTGTGGCTTTTTAAATTGCAGAGAATTTTAAGATTAAGCTTTTCTGTGACCATTTCTTTGCTGGCGGAACCAGATTTTTAAAAATATTTTGACGGTTAGAATAGTTTTTACCTTTAGAGATGTGGTGTATTTTAATTCCTTTCATAGTATTTTTGGGTTGAAATTTCATTTTTCTCAGAAAACATTAATTCTTTTGGCATAGAATATACACATGATATATTTGCTTTAGCAGATCAGCAGAATTACTTTATATTTTTATATCTGCAGTAGCCAGAAATGTTGGCTCTTATCTAATGTATTGTTTGACAGGAATTCAAATTTGCAAACGAGTGTGCTTTCTTCCACTTGTCTTTTATTTTCGACTAAGATTTGAATGTCATTTTGTTTTTGCACTCTTCTGTAGGAAATACTAGATTTATCACCACCAGTAATCAGTATTTGTGAATTGACTTTATACACATAGGTTGATACTTATTCTTTTTAGTAGCAAAACAAATTGATGGGTATTCTACTTTCTATAATTGGTAAAAGCCTATCATGAGGGAACAGAGTGACTAGTTATTGCAAAAGGATATGACTCATCAGCAGGATTTGTCAGCAAATTGAGAATGAAGTGATGAAGTAACAATAAATTCTAGTGACATTATCCTAATGTATAGTACGTGTGGTTACCTACAAGTCTCCTTTTGATGATTTAAATATTCAGATTATTTGACTCTTTCTAGGCCAAAAGTATGTCAAACCTAAATTATAGACTGATACTCTGAATTGTTTTTCTAGTGAGATGTGGGATCTTCTATTTGGATGTTGTAATAACAAGTAGAACTTCAGGTAACGTCTACTAGGAAAAATAATTTACTATCAATTCAAAAGAAATAAGTTGGGTTATTATTAAAATGTATTGGTCTTTATAGAACTGCTTAGTAGTTTAGTAGAGGCGCCACTAATATGATACCATTTGTTCTTTATTGGTGATTAGAGTTACTCCTTGACTGACTGCTAAAAAAGTTAATTGCATTTGAATCTATCTGAAATTATCAGCATAGTCAAGGCCTCCCAGATTTATCCAACCAACGACTCATCAGCTCTTTCCTCAAGGCACTACTAAGATTTTTACTGTTGGTGGTAGGCTTCCATCACAACTTTATTAAACCTTTTTTTAATATTTTAACCTTTCTTGTTTAATCCTAACCACGGCCATCTACTTAGGCTTATTTTGCATCCTCAGAATAGGTAGCATTAATAGACATCACCAAGTGTTTTTCACCCACGTTAGTTCTTCAAGGGTCCTAGCTAGTACCTGTCGGTGTGCACACAGCATATGCTTGCTAAATTAATTAAGATATGTTTACATTTTACTGTCATTCATATTTGGTATATTGTCTCTTATCTTTGGGAGAAGGAAGAGATAACACTGAATTTTGTCCTCCAGTTGAGAATAGAGGGAAAAGGAATCCATGCTTAATTAAGTTAGTGAGCAAAGAATTTTGGAGGTAGTTGGCATTAAAGGTAGTTCACCATTTTTACCTCATACAAAATATTAACTGGCTACTTTTACTGTATGATTTTTAAAGATTGTACATGTTTACATAGTTGGTAAACAGTAAATCACTGGGCAGTTTGTGGGTAGTGATGGTGGTGATGGTGATGTTGGGTGCCATCAGTTTGTTACCTCATGTACAACATTGTCTAGTTTGGAGCAACAATGCAACTGCTGTGTCAGTCTATTTTCTTGAAAATCTCTTTTTCACTGACCCTCTAACTTGCCAAACATAATGTTCTTCTCTAGGCACTGGTCTAACATCTCCAAAGTACAGGTAGCAACGTTTTGTCATCTTTGCTTCTATGGAGCTTTCGGGCTTCTTCCAAGACAAATTTCAGTGTTCTATTAGTCCTTGAGATATTTAATTTTATTTGCCAATACCATAATTTAAATGCATCACTTTTTCATGATACACTTTTTACATACTTCTAAGTATCACCTTATAAGGTGATTAAAACTAGTACTATATGTTTGGTATCCTGACGACTGCTTCCATAGGTTTTGATTGTGGATGGAGGTAAAAATGAAATCCTTGACAATTTCAGCCTTTTTTCCTTTGATATAAAAAGTAGCTGCTTGATTGTCCAGGTGTGAGGATTTTTTAGTTTCCTTATAATATTGAGGTGTAATCCAAACTGAAGGTCTTCATCATTAAGAACTTCAAGACTTCTTCATTTTCAGCAAGCATGGATGTTTCCTCATGTCACAGGTGGTTAATGAGTCTTCCTCCTGTCCTGATGGTTCATTGTTCATATATCAGATTGTTTACCATAAAGATTAAATAAGTATGGTGAAAGGATAAAAATTCTGACCCACACCTTTCCTTATGTTAAACCGTGTGGTATACCCTCTTGTTTTGTTCGAACATTTGCCTCTTGGACCATTTACAAGTTTCATATTAGAACAACTAGAGTTTTCAGAAGCTGTAAATCACATAGGAGGGTATTATCATTATTTCTCCCTCAGAGCACCTGCTGAATTAGCACAGCTTTCTACCCACCAGGCCACCAGTAGCGCCACATAGAATGATTTAGGTTTTTGTCTATATATCAATTGTACTATAGTTTCATTTAAAAAAAAAAGGAGTTGACGTCTGTAATTTACCCAGTTTTAGGGGAAACGTGACCACAATGTTTTAACAGCAGTAACATTTTCTGGGGCTCAAACAAAAGAATTTGTGCTGACAAGATGTGTTTTGTTTTTTTTGTGATTTTCTTTTCCTTTTTTTTTTTTTTTTACAAGATGTGTTTGGAAGTATTATTTTTCTATATCTTGTACATTGAGAGCTCTCAGCCCCTCTTTGGGAGTAGGTAGTAGAACAGGACTTTTAAATGTGATCAGTACATTTGACAAAAATGGGGAAATGAAAGAGTTAAACTGACCCATAAACTACTAAACTCTGAAAATTAGTATGCTTTAAATAATGCTAACAATAGTCTTGAAGTTTTTGCTTTGCATCCTGCTTCTGTACTTTAGGTTATTTTGAAAGGTGATTCAAATAACCTTTTCCCGAGTATCTATTTTGCAACCTCCGGGAAACTTGCAGCTGTTGCAGTCATTCTGACTGTCCTGATATAGCTCAGAAACATTACAGAGTGATGTTGACAAGCGGAATTCAGGTGTCCTTTTGGGTTTCACTGCTGCATTTGCTTTAATACAAGTTTAGAATGTCAAATACATTTCTTTATAGATGAAATAATTGATTCTATGGTTCTTAAGTAGTGATGTTATCAATTAAAATGAGACTTTTTGAGATTTATTTTTTTCATAGGGAAATTCTTTCGAGATTAAAGAATGAAAAGAAGAAAACAGATACTAAGATTTCATTTTGTTGGATATAATTTTTATTGTTTAAAGGAAGTTCCAGAACTTTTGTAGGAAAAGAATGTTCTTAAATTTGTAAGGAGTACTTTGGGAGTGTTAGATAGAGCATACCTGAATGAAAGCCTTAGTCTTTAAGCATAAAGCCCAGGGAAAACCTTTGCCTGGAATGAAAGTAGTGTATAAACAAATTTATTTTCTGGAATACTTGAACTTAATTTTTAAAAAACTAACTGAGAACAGTAATATTAGTGTCCTTTATTAGATGTTTGCTTGTTAGGATTTTTAAATGGTATTAGTGATGTTTAAAAAAAATTTTTTTTAAGTACAATACAAATTGGCCATGGTTCTGATACCTACATTTAAACTTTATGAAGAAATTACATTTTTTGGACAAGAAGTTTGTCATGAGAATTTCTAATCTTTAGAGGAATTAAAACTCACCATTGCTGAATAGGAACCAATTTGTAGCTGCTGACCCACTTCATTGCATTTCCCAGGCTGCAAATCATGTGGGAAGAGATTTCCCATCTTTCTCCTGAGGAGCCGCTGGTGGATTTCAGTGTCCAGAGAGGTGTTCTCTTTGGCTTTGGAGCACAACTCCCTATGGACAGGGCCACCAGAGCTTAATTGTACTATATTGTTTAGAGGAACAATGTTGTACAAAATTGAAAAATGTTTTCAAATCTGACATAAAGATACTTAATGCAGTTTTGTCTTATGTTTATTTGCTGAGGTAGAAATTTCTTAAAAAGGACAGCTACTGGGGTGGGGGGGGGGGGGGGGGAAAAGGACCACTGCTTCTAACACCAGGGTACATACAAATTTGAAAACCACTTCCTTTACACTTGGGTGGGAACAGGGCCCACAAGACTTCAGTAAGTAACTGACACTGTTTTCAGAATCACATATGATTGTTGCTTTCCTTTCCATTTTGAGTGACAGGCCTTATATCACCAGCTGATTCTGAAATGTTTTTAAGGCATTTTCCCATCATTGGGGTCCTATTTTCTTTTTATAGAACTGATTACTGGTTTCTATACTGGAACTTGATTCTCAAGTTCTCTCCTTAAATGAGGAAGTAGAAAAGTGAGAATAACCAACAGAATAACTATGAAATCTTTTTTAAAAAACACTTAACAGGCATCTTGCCACTTTCAGCTTATTTTACAGATACTGTGCATTACAGTCTATGAAGAATTTAATGATACTTTTCCCTTCATCAACTCCTTAGAACTACAGTCAATTGGAAGTGGAAGACTGACATTAATTTGCAACTCTGAAATTTTAGAGTCACCTGTATTAAATTTTTAATTAGATATATGCAACAATAGAGGGATAAATAAAATAGCACAGAGCATAGCACTGTTGTTTCTGTTAGACAGGCCTCTCATGAGTTGGGAGTAGGTAGGTCAAGAAAGATTAATAAAATTTCAATTTGAGGACTTATTAACTGGAATGTATTTAGTTCTTTTTCGTTTATAAGTTTTCAGAATACTTTTTTATGAAATGATCAAAATGCAGTAGATAAGCTAGTACTTGGCAGAGGAGTTTCCTTGTTTTTCTTCCTTCGTGATTGAGAAAATGTCTGGTCATGTGATTACCACTGACTGATTTGGACTCAGCAACTCTGTGAGACAGTAGTATTGCACCATAGGATTTCAAAGGCTGTAAATATTTAAGGTTGTAGAGTGAGGCATCTTTTTCTTGTAAAACAAGCAGTTGGTGAATTTGAAAGGCCAGTCTTCGGTTTAGCAGCTGATTTCTTAATCAGTGCATCACCAGGTCTGTTGTATGTTTAGTGTGTGAATACTAAGTTGTCTGTGAGTTCTTCCAATTCTTCAGGGTCATTCATGACTTTTTTTTTTTCTTTCAGAGTGTAGGCTCAACTCAGTCTGAACAAATTGTTTTGGGCCCTACCTTAAAGTTTATTTTGAAATTGACATTTTTTATTATGTTAATTTTTACAATCCTTGTCTAGTCTGCCATTATCTCTCTCCTGGTTTATAGCAATGGGATCTACCCCACTTTTTACCCTCATTGAGCCTTTAAAAATACAGGTTGTCATAAGTGCTCGGAACCTTACAGTGACTTCTCATTTTTATCTAGTAGAAGCCAAAGTCTGAATAGTGAACTACAAAGTTCTTATTTCTCGGACATTTTACACTTTTCCTTACCCTCTAGGTTTCAATAGCACTCTCCCCACTCCCCTTGCTGTTCCTAGAACACTCCAAGTATGTCCTCACCTCATAACCTTTGCTCATAATCCTTCTGCCTAGAGTGTTCTTGCCTCAAATATCAACTTGGCTCACACCCCTAATTATTGCATAAAATGTCACTTTTTTCCAGGAAGACCTTTTATGATCGCCTAATTAAAATTGGAATCCCTTTCTTTTCTGGCACTGCTGATCCTCCTATTTTACTTTTTCTCCATAACAATAACATAGTTTATTTGTTTTTGTGCCCAGTGAAATGTAAGATTCATAGTGATATAAAATTTTTTGGTATTTTTTTCAGTACTTTTGCTTCACCTATAAAAATTTGTGACATGAAGTATACATCTAATAAATACGTGAATTAATAAATTCTCTGCAAAGAACTTTAATAGTTCTTCATGAACTTAATTTTTTATAGTTAATAGATAATCTGCACTTATTTGAAGGAGACATACATGTATGTATCTTCATGAGAGTGATTATATTTTACAAAAATGGTCTCAATGTTTTAGTCTTAATATACAGTATTGTGCTTTCATATTGCTTGATTGTAGAAACCACGCTGACTCAAATTTATAAGACGACTTGTAGATTTTCTAGTAAGAAAAGTAACACAATAAAATGTATAATTTATTTGCTTTTTAGAACTTTGCTTCTAGGTTTTACTTTTGATTTAGAATTCTTCTCCTAGATGACTTTAAAATGTGTTTTTAATTGGAAATAAAGAGGTAATTTCTCAGTGGAATGCTAAACTTGTGCCCCATAATCTTGTAGTATAGGAAGTTCTGATGGACTAGTGGTAAGGAGTTGCTCTGGCAGCCAACCCAAAGGTACATGGTTTGAATCCCATCAGTTGCTCTGAGGGAGAAAGATCGACAGTCTCCTCCTGTGTGATAACTGCCTTTGAAAACCCACTAGAGGATCAGCTATGAGTTGTTTCTGACTCAGTGGTACACAACAACAAAAATCTAGTGTTACAATAAAAAGGGGTGCCTTTATAAAATTCTCTCTCCTTAGCCTTGAACTTTGTATTTATGTTTAAACTTTAATTCTAAGTTACCAATGCAGGACATAAATTTTACCCTGATATTTTGTGGCCACAAAAAGAAACCAGCTTTATTTCTATATTACTAAACTGTGTAAGATTGCTTAGGAGAGAGGGACTTGAGGCTCTTTCCAATCCCATGATTATAGTTCTTTTGAGAAAGTAGTTAAATTATTAACCTTTGTCAGATTGACTCTTTTTTTAGAGAATTAAAAAAAAACACCCAACACTTCAATAAAGAAAGATAAGAAACATAGGAAAAAGGAAAAGTATCCAGAAGGTCTGTTAGGATAAAGAAAATAATACTGTTGACCTGTAACTCTCCAGCTCTTCCCCTTCCCACCTTTGTAATTTTTCAGACTGTGTGAACACACAGTGCTCACCTATATTTCTAGGAAACTTTTCATTCTGCTCTGTACCTTGCCCATTCTCACTTATGAGGCATCTTTCCATAATCTGTTCATATGGATCTATTTTATTGATCTTTGCATAGTTTTTGCTTTTAAGAATATTCCAGAATGTTGTTGTTGTTGTTATGTGCCGTCAAGTCGCTTGCGACTCATAGTGACCCTATGTACAACAGCCCTAAACTCCGCTCTGTCCTGTGCCAATCGCACTGTCTCTGACACTCCCATCCCAGTTATCCCAGTCACTGAATCAACCCACCTCATAGAGGGCCTTCCTCTCCTGCACTGTCCGTCCACCCTCCCAAGCATGATGTCGTTCTCTAAGGACCGGTCTCTCCTCACAACATGTCCAAAGTATGTTAGACGGAGCTTCAGAATCCTTGCCTCCAAGGAGCCACCCGGTTTGACCCTTTCCAGGACAAATCTGTTTTCCTAGCAGTCCATGGTATTCTCAATACTCTTCTCCAGCACCACATCTCAAAGGCATCAATTCTCCTTCTATCCTCCTTGGTCATTGTCCAACTCTCTGATGCATAACAAGTGATTGCGAAGACCATGGCCTGTATCAGACGCACCTTAGTCTCCAGAGAGACACCATTGCTCTTCAGTACTTTGGAGAGGTCCCTAACAGCAGACTTTCCCATGGCAACGCACCTTTTAATTTCCTGGCTGCTGGTGCCAAGACTGTTGACTGTGGAGCCAAGCATAAAATAATTAAATGATGGTTAAATATTTCACTCATAATGACTTTTGATTTTTATGTAGGTAGATGTAAGCAGAAGAGTGCTAACATTGGACTTTAAACTGTTTTTAACATGTTTTTAGGTGCTGTCAAGTGTACTCTAGGCTCATAGTGGCTCTGTAGGACAAAGTAGATCTGTCCCATAGGTTTTCGTAGGTTCTTGGGAACAGTCTAACATACTGATCTCTAACAGCAGATGGTGAGTTAGAACCACTTGACCTTTTGATTCACAGTATTTCTCCAGAGTTCTTCAAAGTTTTAATCAGTCTTTTGTGTAACTAACATAGTTTTAGAGTTACTCTTTGAAAAGTAGAGGACATTTGGATGCATATTTAAATTAGACTGCTATTAGATGTCAACTAAACAGCCTTTCCTATCACCTACTAGATGAAAGCAAAATTTAATTTATACTTAAGTGGAGAGAGCAGAATTAATAGCAAAGACAACTTGAGAAAATTTTTGTGTAGGTGCACAGATGCAGAGCTTGCATTAAAGCATAGGGCATTGCAACTTTTCAGTCTGAACCAGCTGTGGTTGTTTATGATTTTTTACAGCCTATTTGCTTTGCATTCTTATGAATGTCAAGGGAGTTAACATTAGTTTATCTGAATTGACAGGTGCAGGAATTTAACTGTTGATGCTTATTTTAACTTTGGGGGAGGGGAAGGGGCAGAAACTTGCTTTTATCAGGGAGATGTTAGCTTTAATAGAATTTGCTGGGGTTTTTTGGCAGTATTTTTTTTTTTTAATTTCCGTATGGTGTTAAGAATTAAAAATGTAATAGTGAATTATCATCCCTGGAAGTGGTCTTTTCAAAATGAGTTCAGAGGAATAAGTTGGGATAAAGCCTTCTCTGTTTGCTGAGCAAACACTGGACACTAGGTAGAACACTTAATATAGAGCTATAATCTTTTAAACCTGGCCATCACTACAGTGCAATTCTTCGAGTGCTTTTACTCACCTGACACACACATTAGCTCTGATAACATCATTGAACCAAAGGGATTCAAACAAGTTAGAATTTCCTTGTGTTTTGCTGTGTACTGATACAGACGAGCATCCAAAGAAATACTTGAAAAGCTACATTTCCACAAAAAAAGATTGTGACTTGAAAAATATGTTGATGCCTTCATTAGTCTAAATTGAAGGAGAAATGAATAGTCAGGAGACCAGAGTTATTTTTTTTACATTTTTTTATTTTTTTAATTTTCCACTTACTTAGTACTATGACTCATAGTGACCCTATGAACAACAGATCTGCTGTACCCTGTCCTATCTTGTGCCATTCTCACAACCCATTGCTGTAACATTCCATCTCTTTGAGGGTCTGTCTCTGTTTCGCCAACCTTCTCCTTTCCAAGTTTGATGTTCCTTTCCAAGGAAATAACCTTTCCTAGCAAAATGCCCAGAGTATGTGAGATGAAGCTTTATTATTTTTTTCTTCTATGGATCACTCTGGTTGCACCTTCTCCAAGACATAGTTATTTGGCAGCCCATGGGCTATTCACTCCTCTAACACCATAGCTCAAAGGCATGAGTTTTTCTGTCAGCTTTATTCATTGTCCTGCTTTCAAATGCATAGTCCATGGTCTGAATCAGGCACACGTTAAGACCTCAAACTGACAGCATTGCTCAGTAATTTGGAGAGGTCCCTAACTACAGACTTTTCCAGTGCAGTATGTTTTCTTACTGCTGGCACTAAGGGTTTTGATTGTGGATCCAAATAAGATGAAATTGTGGACAATTTCAGTCTTTTCTCTGTCCATCATGATGTTGCCTATTGGTCCAATGGTGAGAATTTTTGTTTTCTTGACATTGAAATACAATCCATATTGAAGGCTACATTCCTTGATATTCTGCAGCAAGTGCTTAAAGTCCTCCTCACTTTCAGCAAGCAAAGTTGTCTCAACTGTGTAACATAGATTATTGATAAGTGTTGCTCCCATCCTGATGCCACATTCTTCTTCATAGAGTCCAGCTTTTCAAATAATTTGTTCAGCATACAGCTTGAATAAGTATGGAGAAAGGATGCAACCCTGACGCACATCTTTCTTAATTTTAAACCGTGTAGTAGTCTGCTCTGTTCACATGATAGCATAGGTTTAGGAATAGGTTTTACATGAGCACAATTTAAGTGTTTGGGATTCCCATTCTTCTCAGTGTTAACCATAATTTGTTATGATTCACATGTTCAGATGCCTTTGCATAGTCAATAAAGTACAAATAGACATTCTTCTGGTATTACTTAATTTCAGCCAGGATCCATCTGACATCAACAGTAATATTCCTGGTGCCATGGCCTCTTCTAAATCCTGCTTAAACTTCTGAAAGTTCCATACGCGCGCGCGCGCGCGCACACACACACACGTGTACACTGTACTAGCTATTTTTTAATTCTCTTCAGTAGTGTTTTTTATTTCACATAATATTAATGATATTGCTTGATAATTTTCACATTCTGTTGGATTACTTTTCTTGGGAATGGGAAAAAAAATATGGATCTCTTTCAGTCATTCAGCCAGCAGGATGTCTTCCAAATTTCCTGGCATAGACATGCCAGGAAGGATAAGTCATTTTAACCACTCAGTATCCCGGATGTTTTCACTTTTTTAAGAGAGAAATTTAGAGTAATTGATCACTAATTTCCTTTTAGATCTAAAATTCCTTGTTTCTAAGGAGTAGTCTGAAATATAATGTTTGGAGTTAACAGCCAGAATTATCAGATAAGAGTATGGGTGTATATTTTTGTTTCTTTCAGTGTCCTCAGTTTGAGCAAAGTATTTTCACAGCGGATAAACTCATTCTGCCAAAGTGTAACTGAAATTGTTGGGTTTCACTTTGAATTTCTGGTATCTCTCATTTTTAGCATTGTTTTAATTTTGTACTTGCAGCTGTAGTAATAGAACTACAAGTACATAGTTTATAAAAGAAAATACCAGAAAAGAATATAATAAAAAAACAAGGATTGAAAATAGGAGAATAGATTTAAAAGTTTGGAGGCCCAAATTCGTTCTTACTGCTGTCTCTTAAGTTTCTTCCTGAAAAGGGTTCTGGAATTGTTCTCTTTTGTGTCTTTTTCTATTTGACCATCATCCTCTTTTTTTTTAACCAACTTCTAAATAAGCTTGTATTGGTGGCTTGGTGAAGAGGCAAGTGAAAAGAATCCGTTGCCTGGAATTTGAGAGGAATTTATGATTATGCTCACTTAATCTGACAGAGACATAAAGATAACTGTGTTTCAAAACTGTAGATCTAAAATAATAATAAATATTCTGAAAGCTCTTTGTTTTTGGTAGGAATTAATATTTGGGGAAGAAGAAAGCCTTTTGAATAAGTGATCTTCAGATAACTCTTTAGGCAGTGATGTGAGAAGTAGTAAAAACCTCAACTGAATTACACGAGAGGGTGGGTTTTATATGTTAATCTGTGTTCTTTAAGTCAATAGGTATTGAGGTGTATTGCTTAGAACCCTGGACTAACAAGGCCTAGTGGTAAGAAGCTGCCCTCAAAGTGTGTGGTTTCAATCCATCAGTTTCTCTGGGGAGAAGAAAGGGCATTCACCTTCAGTGTGATTTACTGCCTCTGAAAACCCGCTGGAGGGTCAGCTATAGGTTGGTTTTGACTTGGCAGCACTCAGCAACAACAATAATATAGTGACCTTAGACAAGATATTTCACTTCAGACCCTGTGTCCTCAGTTCTCATGCTGGTAACAACTACTAAAAGTTATGAAGAAAGATAATTTTTTTGGCAGTGTATTATAAATTGAAATAATAATTGAGAGCCAGTCCATATATATTGCGTTGAATAAATTTTACATCTATGGGGAGAATTTTGGTAATATCCTTCACCCATTTACAGGTATGTTTTTTTGTGTACCTTTAAGTTGGAGTTAGATAAAACTCAGAGGCAGGTTTTCAGAGGCAGTAAATCACACAGGAAGAGATTGCCCATCCTTCTCCCACTGAGCAGCTGGCTGATTAGAACTGCATGCCTTCGGGATTGCAGCGCGCAATTTTTTGCCACTAGACCACCAGAGCGCAGATGTAGCATATTTAAATGAAAAGTTTGTGTGAACCTTTTAACCATCAAGGTAGAAAAACAATGAGATAAATTGTTGATCTTACTAGTTAAAAAATGACAAGTAAGAAACGGTTTATTATTCCCAGAACTTTGTTGAATCTAGTTTTGAAGAAAGAAAATACATTTAACTTTTGAACCTCTGATATTTTGAACTCTTATGTACTTCTTCCACTAACTGCTCTGTGGGAGGATGGGCAGGTTCCTCCTGTGATTTACTGCTGCTGAAACCTGCTGGAGGGTCACCTGAGAGTTGTTTCTGACTCAGTGGCACATACCAACAACATAACACAGTTACTGGTGGCTTAGTGGTCAGGAGGTGCTCTGCCAACCCAAAACCGCATGATACTCTAATCGAGTTGCTCTGAGGGAGCTTCCATGTAGTTGGTTGCCTCTTAAAACCTGCTGGAAAGTCAACTGTGAGTTGGTTCTGATTCAATGGTATGTTACAAACAATTGTGCTTATAATGCACTTGATTTCTGGTACTGTATTTACTATGCTGTCTACCTCCAGTTCATTTTACTTATGTTTTCCCTTGCCAGGTTTTTCGTTGGAATATACGCTGCACATTTATGGCGATTCTGAGTGTGAGGGCAGACTTCTGCCAGGCTCAGCACAGCATTTTCGCTGACAAGTGAGCTTGGGGTTTCTATGTGCCATAATTAACCTTGCCTTGAAGACTCTGGACACCGAGACTGGCCTCAGAAATAGTTGGCTTTTTTTTTTCTTTTTCTTTTTTTTAATAACAAGCCTATTTCTTTAATGACTCCAGTAAAAAAATTAAGCTTCAAGTAAACAAAATTGGAAAGTGACCTACACTTCTAACTTGTCTCACTAGTGCCTAAATGTAGTAAAGGCTGCTTAAGTGTGTGTAGTTGGATTTTTTTGGAGTCCGAAGGTATCCATCCACAGTCGTTGAGGCCCAAGTTGAATTTGGATTCAAGTGGATTCTAAATACTTCTGCTTATCTTGAAGAGAGAAGCTTCTTAATAAACACGTTAAATAGAGAAAACACTGACCGATAATAGGTATTCTAGTGGTCTTTTAAATGTTTTCTGCTGTGAAACATTTCAAGATTTATTGACTTTTTTTTTTCACTTCCCCATCTCACTCTCTCCTGCTCAAAGACACACACAGACACACATACACACAAAAACACTCATTTTTTATTTGCCATAATGAACCGTCCAGCCCCTGTGGAGATCTCCTATGAGAACATGCGTTTTTTGATAACTCACAACCCTACCAATGCTACCCTCAACAAGTTCACAGAGGTAAGTAAGATTGTAGCACGGTCTACATTTTTTATTGTTTTATGGATAAAATATCATTAAAAATTAACATCATTTTGAAGAAATCTCATAAAGTTATTTGTTTTGGTTATTGATGGTGGGTAGTTATATATTAGCAGTCTTTGTGTTGGGTTTTTAAAACAATTTTAGAATTTAGGGAAACTTTCACGATTATCTGTGCTTTTCTTTGTATCATTTTTACATTTGTCAGTGGTTCTTAGTTGTGCTTTCAAATAATAAAAATAATATTTATTGAACACTTTGTGTGTGTCAAGCATTATATATAAGTTTTATGCATGATGTCATTTGCTTCTCACACCCTGTGAGATATAAAAACCAAACCCTGTTGCTGTTGAGTCAGTTCATATTCATAGTGTTGCTCCATTGAGTTTCAGAGACTCTGAGTCTTCATGGGAGGAGCCTTTCTTCCCAAGAGTGCCTGATGGGTTTGAACCACTACTTTGATTAGCAGTGCAACATGTAACCAGTTAATGCCACCACTAGGACTCCTGTGAGATACTCACTCATTCTCATTGTCTTTGTGTTGGAACTGACTCACAAGCTCATTGGGTTCCTGAGGCTGTCAATCACATGGAAGATGTTTGTCCATCTTTCTCCTACAGAACCCAGAATTATAGGTACTGTTATTCTTTCCCTCTTACAGAAGAGGAAACTAAAGGTCAAAGCAATTCAGTGATTTGCAAAAAAGGGGAATAGTAAGTGACAACAAATACTTAGTGAGTTTTCTGACACTAAATCCATGTTCCATTTAAAAGATTTAATTGCCTTTGGTCAAGAGCTGTCCTAAAGCTGTATAGCAGTGTTGTTGTGGTGTACCATTGAATTGTAGCAACCCATTGCTGGGTCCTTTTTTCTCCAGCAGAGCATCTGGTGGTTTTGAACCACATATCTTTGCATCGGCAGTGCAATTCCTTTCCACTAAGTCACCAGAGCTCCCTTTATAGCAATATTGATCATCATATATAAGTTTCAGAACTTTAACTCATTACCATTGAGTCAGAACTGACAAATAGCTAACACTCTAAAGGGTTTCTGAGACTGTGAGTTGCATAGGAGGAAATGACCCATCTTTTCCCCTTGGAGCCATTGGTGGATCCAAACCATCAGAGGTGCAAAATTTGGATTAGCAGTGCATCTCCCTACAGAATACACCAGCAGAGCTTTCTTGGCATGATATATAGGGTTTAGAAACTTGATTGTGTTTTCTTTGGCTTTTTTTTTTTTTTTAATTTTATTTGTACGTGTACCGTCAAAGCAGATCTGACCTGGTACAGGAGGAGATTGTCCCCCTCCTTCTCCAGCAGAGCATCTGGTGGATTTGAATCGCACACCTCTGGGATTGCAGGGCAGCTTCTTGCCACTAGGCCACCAGAGCTCCCTTCTGTTGCTTTATTTACCAAGTAGAATTAGAGTGTTGGATTCCAAGTTAACTATTCTCATTTTCTAGATGACAAAATTGACCTAAAAGAGGTTTTTTACTTGTTTAGGTATCAAATACTTATTTAAAAAATTCTTCCACAGGCTTTCAATGAATGGTTATTGTGGAGTTCATGTTAATGGGATTTTAGTTGCATTTTAAAATTTATGTTTTAAATTTCTTATTTGAAATAATACTTCCAACTTTTTTCAGTTTGACATAAGATTTTTCTGTGAATTTTTTTTAACAATTAAAATAACCTTACTCTGTAATAACTGAATGATAGATAGATACCTCTTCCAGGCTGTCAATGTTCCTGTTTATTTATACCTGTAATTCCCTAAGCTGCTTAACTTCATGTACACAGTGTTCAAGTTGATTCTAGGCCTGTATGCCCTTAAGTTGTTCAGTCACCTTTAAGCCTGGCTGAATTATGTGATGCTATTTTCAGCCCCAGATTCCTTGGTCATACACTCCTAAAGTGGCAGAAGGCACTGTTCTGAAACTATAAAAAGATGTTAGTGGAAGATAGGTAGTCATTGTAGAAAACTTTAAAGGAGCAAGGTTCCTGGATATGAACTGTGTTAGCTAGCTTTTTAATTTGTCATTTCCCCTCCCCCTTTTTCATTTCAAAACTCCTTTTATTCTTTCTTTAAATTAAGAAACATTAAATGTTTTTTTGCATAAAAATTCAGATCTATGTAAATAAAAAGACAGTTTAAAAATACTCAACTGTTACTATTTTTTCTCTGCATATATGTATATATTTATACATATAGACACGATAATAGTTCATGAATTTTTAAAAAAATCATTCTTGTTTTTGGACAATGTTGTTGCTAGTTTTTTGCAGTTCCAATAAGCTCTATATTGCATGTGATACCTGAATCTTTAGGTTAATACTATAAGTTCCCAAAAGTAGAATTTCTAGGTAAAAATGCATTACATATTTTTAAGTTTTTTGTCTGTACTATCAATTTGCTTTGTAGAAAAGTGAATTTTACTCATAATCTCATTGGTAGTGCTTGAGTGTCCTTTGCTACCATGAGAACTGTTTTGATCTTTAATAGGCTAAGAATGATACCTTGTTGGGATTTATAATATATTTTTCTAAAGCTCTAGTTGGAGGTTCGAAAGCAAATCCCCAAGTACTTGTGTGTGTGCTGTTTTTCCCCCCCAATAAAGGAACTTAAGAAGTATGGAGTGACAACTTTGGTTCGAGTTTGTGATGCTACGTATGATAAAGCCCCAGTTGAAAAAGAAGGAATCCACGTTCTAGTGAGTGTGTAGTGTTTTTAATTTTTACTACAGAGTTTTACCTTTCAAACATAGGTATTTATAAAGCTTAATATTGTTACAATTTATAATAGAATATTCAGTGTTCATAACAATTTTTAATCCCTTAATAATTTGGCTATTTTAGTCATTGTATCCTTAAATTCTACAAATGAGTGTTTTCAACACAAAAAGCAAAATTTAATGTACATGTATTTCAAGAAACTGAAAATATTAATTTCAACTTAATGTTTAATTTTTTTTCTAGGCTACTGGTTGAATTTAAATGGAAGTACTTTCCATCACACACTATTATTTCTTAAAAATATTTGCTTAAAGTGAAAGTTTACACAGCAGATTATGTTATTATTGAATAATTTCTACTGGCTGTATTTTCCACATTATATCTTCTTTCTCATTCCATTTGGTTTATACCATTTTCAATATTCTGATTTCTCTGCCCTCTTACCTTCTCATCTTGTGTAATTTGTTAACATTTAGTCTTACATGGATGTTTTTTGATGACACTGACTAATCATGAGTGATACTTGAATAATACTCTTTATTTTATGAGCCAGTCTGTTATTTGTCTAAAAGTGACCTCAATGGATAATTTCAATTTAAGGTTTATAGAATATTTCAAGATGTTAATGTTAGAGATTATTATTTTTCTAGTTTCAAGTCCATCCATCCAAAAAGTGTGGACATTTACACAATTTTAGCTCTGTGCCACATTTTCCTTACATTGTACCAGGATCCCTCTGTTGTGATGCTAAACAGAATATAATAGTAGCTAGACACCATCCAGCTCTGGTTGCAGGGTAAGTGAGGCCCATGGCTTGCGTGGCCTTTACATCATGTAGACTACTATCTTTGTTAACTCTATGGTTTACTTTTTTTTGTACTGGATGAAGAGACCAATACTTGTGTCCTAAATGGCTACCTACAGCTTTTAAGACCCCAGATACTACTCACCACATTGGGAATAGAATCCATCAACCATTCTTAAGTCATTGATGGACTTACTCTTTTTTTGCAAATAAAAGATTGTTGTTGTTGTTGTTATGTATTGTTGAGGAGGAACTGACTCATAGTTGACTCTACAGTGAGTTTTAAGAAGCTATAAATTGCACAAGAGAAGATTGTCCCTCTTTTTCTTCCTAAACAGCTCATGGATTTGAACAGTGTGGTTTCAGGTGGGCAGTGCCACTCAATACCAGTAGGCCACCAGAGCTCTCTGAGTAAAAGATTAGTTACTTCATATTTTATGGAAAATTTCTAAGGGGGAAAAGGTGAGGGAAGATAATAAGGAGAGAAAGACAACCTACTCCAGATAAGTTTGTGTGTGATTAGATTTCTTTTGTAGTTCAATTGAAACATTAAGTTACTGAAACTATTCTGAAAATTTTATAATTAATAACATTAAGAATCATTAATCTTTTTATTGTTCTTAGAAATCTGGACTGCATTGAATAGACTGACAGTTTTAGCATAGTCCATTGGAAGTTCACATGCTTTAAAATTACTTTGTTAATGCTTTGTTTGATAGAAACCCATTTTATGAGTAAGTGAAATAGGTTTTGTTATTGTTTCTTAATTGGAGTTCTCAACTAAGATGCCTACAAGTTTTAGTGCTATATCAGTCAAACTCTGGAATAGTGACTTTTATTAGAATAGCCATGATAGCTTTTTAATTATTGGATGTAGTTGACAACTTGAACTTTAATATACTATCCTGGCCAATGGTTTACATGAACTGTTTCATTCCATTTGACCTGCTGCTGAGAATTTGCATTTCCTTTCCCAATATATTGAATCAGAATGTATATATAAACATCACTTTGAGGAGTTTGTTAAAATGTATATTCCAGTTCAATGTCTGGATTATACTGGAATGAACCAGTTTGAAGCTTGAACATGAAACATTCTTGTAGTGCCAATAGCTGCAGAGTCATTATTGGCAATAGTGACTCACATTTATCTTTTCCAGGATCTTACTGTATCTTTAGGGAACTGTGGTGGTTATAGTGATAAGGAGTTGCACTGCCAACCCAAAGACATGCTGTTAGGATCTATCAGTTCCTTCAAGGGAGAAATATGGGTAGTCTCCTGTGCGGTGTACAGCCTCTAGAAACCCATTTGGAAGGTCAGCTATGAATTGGTTCCAACTGGATAACACATTTGTAGCCTTATTCTGTCTCATTAGAGTTGTTGTTAGGATAGACACTATTATATTATAATGAACATATTATGTAAAAATATTATATATAACCCAAATATTATTATTAATACATATCATTAGAATAGACATGTTGTTAAGTGCTGTTGAGTCACCTGTGACTCAGCGACCCTATGTACAACTTCCCTAAAACCTGCTCTACCCTGTGCCAGTCTTGTTTCTGACACATCTACCCTCATAACCCCAGTCATTGAGTTAGTCCATCTCATTGAGGGTCTGGATCAGGTGCACCTTAGTCTCCAGACTGGCATCATTACTCTTCAGTATTATCAAGAGGTCTCTGACAGGAGACTTTGCAGATACAACATAGGATAGGCTGCAATATATTCTGTATTGCAATTATAGAATAGACATATAGTATTAAAACAATTCTCAATATTTTTTCATTAATGCCTTTATGATAGATGGGAGAAGGGACATAAAAAGTGTGAATTCCCCTTTTTCTACTTCAAAGCCGATTTATGTTGATTTTTATTTCCTTCTGGATAGTGAAGACAATAAAATTCTACCTGTTATGTGAATATGTAGGGTTGGTTTTAATTGAAAGGCATTCTAAATCATGAAATAGAAGAGCACCCCTCCCCCAGTCCTATAGTGTGGCATTGTGCTCCACACATTGTGGGAGATAGGTTTCATTTAGGAAGGGCTTTAAAAATATTTGGCACTTGGTTTTTTCTCCCTTTAAAAACACAAAGATGATGGTGTGTTTCTGTTACGGTCTTCAAAATATTGAAAATTTATCAAGAGAACCTTTCTCTAAGAAAAAGTTGTTACAACTTTGAGACATCTTGAAGATGATCTTCAGAAATATCTGTAGATGTAGGTGAAATACTAGGTGGTACATTTTGTCAGAGTGAACTTTTTAGTCATATTTACATGTGTTGTATCCTCACTTTCTCTTGGCTTAAAATTTTCTTTGCTGTGTCTAGTTACTAACGTACATTGACATATTAGTTGGAGACTGCTGACCTCTTAGCACTTTGACAAAAGAGATTTCTATATGAAGAGAAGTCTGCTGACAGTACTAACTACATTTCATTGAGAAGAATAATTTGGCACAATTGAATTTAAATCTTAGTCATTTTTAGTAGCAACCAGAACTATGTTTTTTTCCTTTTTTTTTTTTTTTTTAAATGTGTTTTTAAGACTGTATAAGAGCACAGTTAATTTCATTTAAACCTATTTTGTGTCCATTGCACAACTATTGTGTTTTAGGATGTTAATCCTACCGGAAATAGACATTTAATGTACAAAGTATTTTCTTTTCAGGATTGGCCATTTGATGATGGAGCTCCACCCCCTAATCAGATAGTTGATGATTGGCTAAACCTTTTGAAAACCAAATTTCGTGAAGAGCCAGGTTGCTGTGTTGCAGTGCATTGTGTTGCAGGATTAGGAAGGTAAGTTGTTACCCTTTTGCCTGGAAATGCATTATTATTCCTAAGTATGGCACCTTAAAATTTCACTACGGTGCGATATTAATAATTTGCCAGAAGTGCAACAATGAATGAATGGAAACCCAAAATCTCTGTAAATGTTTATGAAAATTAATAAAATATAATTATAGAAAAAAAAATAATTTGCCAGAAAGGAAATGAAAGTATAAATTGGTGTAGAGATTTCTTAAAATATTGTTTTATCTGATTGTCTAATTCTCATGTAGAGAAGATTAGTGAGTGATGGTTCAGAAGTTCCTTTTATATGTAAATACATTCATAATTCACTGTTTTTTTGGTCCTTTCAAATCAGAGGTTCGAGTCATTGAAATGTACAACACAGTCATTTTAGAGTTTGAAGAGTTATCTATGGTTTATTCTTGAATGAGATGAGTGGGAAGTTATTAGGTAGAGAGCAGATGGCTGAACTTTAAACTCTTGAAAAGATTTCTAGAGAATGAGAATTGACTTTGATTTTAAAACTCTTTTCTCTAGTGTTACTTGTAATGATTTTACAACATTTATCGGTAGCTTAAATGCAATTTATGATGTGCGCTTTGACTTAAAACATTAGTGCAGGCTGCTGTTGCCTCTAGGTAGTGGTAGCTCAGGTTATTAGCTTCACTCAGGCTTTTTGTTTGCTATTTTACTTTTATGCAGTTTTGTATGGTACATTGTCTTAGGGGTTAGAATTTCAATCCTTATTCTTAAACTAAAGGCAGTGTTATAACTTGGGACAATTTTAAAACTATTAACTGTCCTAGTTAGGCAGTCTGATGTTTGTGCCCTCTAATGTACTTTTTTAAAAAAAATATACTTTTAAAAAGGCATGTCTTCTGTTAAATATATATATAATATATGTATGTATGTATTTCTCCCTTTCCCCCCAACACTTGCATAGAGAACTATTCTTAATTTATTCTCTGGTACTTTTTGTAGCTCACCAGAGGGATTTTGTTAATGAAGTCTAGCACCTTTTTAGTATTTTATAAGGAAATGATACTAAAATTGATTTGGAATGAAACTACAGAGGCACTTGAGATTATTAATGTGATCATTTATTTTACTTAGCTAATGGTTAGAGACCAGAGATTTATTATATGTATTTATATATTTATACACACACACACACACATATACACATATATAATGCTGAGAAAATTTTAGATGTAAATAAAGGGTTGTACTTTAATGTTTTTAAAGTTAGAGAAGGGAGCTCTGTGGGGAGTTGTGGTAGTAACAAAAGGCCAGATTCTCTGGTGATTAGCATGTACCAGTGGCTCTGAGAGAGAAGGATAGGAAGTCTGATTTACGGCCTCGGAAACCGGAGAGATCAGCTATGAGTTGATTCAGACTGGATGAGTCTTTTTCTAAAAATAGAAGATAGCTTAGATGCTGTAATGATAGATATTTTACTGTGGAAAGTAATCAGATATTTTAGTATGCAGGAAAAAGAAAGTTCTAAAGCTTATTAGCTTTGCTTTGGTAGTATGTAATCTTGGGGTTAAAAAAATAATTTAATTTTAAAGGTTTTTGCTTATTTAGAAATTTACTTCTCTCTGCAGGGCACCTGTGCTGGTTGCACTTGCTTTGATTGAATGTGGAATGAAGTATGAAGATGCAGTTCAGTTTATTAGACAGTGAGTACATGGATTTTTTGTTCAGAAACTCAGATAAGAGAAACTTTGGAAAGTGTTCAGTTATAGGACAGGGTAATTTTCTGGTTTTTGTTGTAAAACAATGTTTGAAGGTAAAGGTAAGAGCAAATGTAAAGACTCTCCGAATACTACTATATACTCAGTTTATGATTATTCAGGAATCTTGAAAATGAATATTTAAATAGTAATCTATCATTGCTTTAGTGTCTCTTTTTTATATATGTCCAAAATACTTTCCAAATGCAACTCCTAATATTCCTGTAACCAAGAGGCAAGAAAGAGTTACAGAGGAGCAGTTGATCAGTGGAGACTCTTAAGTGACTTGTTTGGGCATAAGATCAAGATGGTGATTGATGCCTAGACAGAATCTTGGCATGAGTCTACATTAACAAGCCTTCTATTCTGTTGTCCAGAATTCTTTGGAAAGAATTGTTTTGCCCTTTCCTTTTGACCTTTTTATTTTTCAGAAAAAATATTATCTGTGATAGAGGACATTAAAAATACAGTAGCATTTCTAGGAGCATAATTTAAATAGTGCTCTCTATGTTGAACATTCTACTTCACTAAAAGTTTTCTTTAATGTACTAATTATTTGCTACCAGTTCTTGTTTAAAGAATCTATTAGAACAGTTATGGGTAAATCATGACAATTTTTATTAATAGACTTATTTTATTACTAATAGACTCTAGTAAAAGTAAAAAAAAGAGTTGTCTATTCTTGTAGTAAGATTCAGAAAGTTAATGTTTAAAATCAGATTTTTTGTTTTAAGAAATTGTATGGGAAATAATGTTGGTTTTTAGTTATGTGGAGTGAGCTAGAAAAGCCTTAGGCATTAAAGAATACATTATAGTGTATTAGCCTGCTTTTTTTTTCTTTGCTGTGTGATAATGTTCCCAATCTTTTATTTCTCAGGAAAAGAAGGGGAGCATTCAATTCCAAACAGCTGCTTTACCTGGAGAAATACCGGCCTAAGATGCGATTACGCTTCAGAGATACCAATGGGCATTGCTGTGTTCAGTAGAGAGAAATGTAAATGGAGGCTGGCTGGATTGCGGCATTTAGAGGGAACTCTTGGTACCTGGAAATGTGAATCTGGAATCTTAACTGTGTCATCAAAGTAGTGATGGATTTAGTACTCCTCAAAGACTCTTCTAATGATTGGATAAAAAGCAGACAAAACTAAATCCCTCTATAACGTGAATAAAATGTGTAAGAAAAGGAAAAGAAAAAAGGAAAAGGGATTGATTCAGTGAACAGTGATTTTGCTGGTGTTGAAGTTGAATTTCTGTCAGGATTGAGTTATTTAAAAATCTTTTTAAACTTTTACAAAATAGACCTCTAAGGAAAACCAGCAAAATGATATTCGCTTGTGCTGAACGGTCTTTTTGGGGAGCACACTCTTTCATTGTACTTGGCACGTAGATTGCCCTGTGACAGGATTTTCTCTTTTCTTTTTTGAGGGAGGGTGTATTCCCCCCTCTTCTGTTCTTCCCCCCCCACCCCACTCCCAAAAGAAATACAAATTATAGATGGAATAGGAGAACTCCTTGTTGCTGTAGAAGTGCATGCTGTATGGCAGCCTTAAGCCCATCTGGGCACTCTTAGGAGAAACAACAACCCCCCTCCCTCTCTGTCCCCCAAAAAAAGAGAAGGAAAGGAGAAAAAAAGCAGAAAAAAAAAGCAATGGCATCTATAGTGTGTATGATCCAGATGGTTTTTAGTCTTTACTGATGATAGAATATTTGTTAGTTTCTTTCCTTGAAAACAATTCAACATTAGGCACAGTAGCCAAGAGCCACATTGTTCTGGTTTTTTTGTTTCAGTAAATTAGAGGGGGAAATAGCATTTTCAGAGAGAAGTATCTCTTCTCAAGAACTTAGCAGATCATCACATCTTTCCTTTTCCAACCAGTGAAGATAAGCTGGTGCCTCAGAAACCTTTCTTTTTTTTTTTGAAGGGAGGACTCAAGGTCATGACTAAAGAAGTGTCTAGGCAGAGAGCACACTTTCTATCCTTGGTAGAATTGTTGTTGTAATGCTGTAGCATTACTCTGGTTTTCTATCTAACATTGTCAGAGAATGCTGATAGTTAAATTTTTTTTCTTTTTAGGACTGATTTATATTCTGAATTTTTTAAAATGATCAAGGGAGTAGCAGCAAAGACTCAATATTTTGGACTTGAGAAATGCCTGTGATGGGTATTTTCCAAACTGCCCCCTATATGTACAGTTCAGTTTTACCACTGATTGCCTTGTTATTTTCTTACTAGGTTCTTTTTGAGATTTAAAAAGAAAAAAAAATTTCGCTGGTTCAAAACCAACAATGCCTAGTGAGTATGTGTCCACAGGTAATGCAGGGTAGAAGAGAAACCCAATGAGTAGCAAAGAGGCTTTTGCTTGTGAAATGGTGTAGTTTTACAGATTTCTTTGCTGGGTTCAATGTGCTTATTTACAAGCTATTTTTCTGCCCCTTTATAGGAGCAGTTGTGACTGGGCTGCATTGACAAAACAAGTTGAGGGACGCCACCATGGGCTCTTGCACTCTTTCCACCTAAATATTACATGTTTAATAGTGTTCTGCTTCCAAGGCTCTGAAAACAGGCTTAGAGTCGTCTTGTCCTGCTGGAATTTGCTGTGCAGAGCCATAAACTTCCATTTATTTTTAGGAATCAGCTAGGCCAGTAGGAATGAACTGGGACCGCGTCTCACACTGATGATACCTCAGATGTTGGCCGGCTATGTGAACTGCCTATTTCCTATTGCTGGAGTTGTTTTGATTTTAAACTAAATGCAAATGCATAGTTTCTTTTCTTCCCACCCCCAAAACAAAACAAAATAATGCTTTTCAAAATTGTTTCTAGGATTTAAAAGTGATAAATGATGGTACTATCCAAAATTTCTTTATTTCTGAATAAGACAGTTGACAGGCTAAAGATCAAAACTATATACTCTTTAAGCCCAGAATGACTGTTGACTCCAAGGTTTTTGGTCAATACCATAAGAAACCCTTTCCCTTTGACACACTCTGATTCTGTGGTTTTGGGGGAGGGTGTGTGTGTGCGTGCACGTGTGTGTGCGTGCACGTGTGTGTGCGTGTGTGTGTGTGTAGTTTCCAGTCAGTATCAGTGCCTGCTTGAGTTGGGAAAATTACATTCCTGGTTTGTGTGAGGAGATGAGTATATAAAGCAACATGAAACATTAGCCCTCTTTGTTTTAAATTACAAACTAATGTTAATTATTCTCAAAACTGGATTTTTTCCCCTCAGAATTAAAATTTTTTTTTTCCTTTTGGATTTAATGAAGTATTGCTAGCTGAAGCCAGTTTGACATGGTGAGAGAGATGTCAGACTGATGAGAGGTGTGCAGCCTGATTTCAAACCAAACCCTGAACCCCTTTAAAGAACAATAAAACATATTTTACATGCTTGTTGTCTGTGCATTTATTCTTCATCCCCAGATTGAGTTTAGTTTATGTCTGTTTAGAAACTTGCTGATTTTAAAACCAATCTGCTTAGAATCCTAACGATTTAACTGCAAGTGAAGTGAAAATAGCGATTGGAGACTTGAAAGATTTCAAGTCACTCAGGTGTAAAATCAGGGCAAACTTAACTGTAGTTGGGATACATCTAATGCATTCTCTGATTTGACTCTTGGACACACTAGGAGTTTATCTTGTTCCAAAGGATTTGTTTATGTCATGGGTTTTTAATAAAGCACTGCAACTTTCTACTTAAATGAATTTGTGTGTGTGAGCAAAAGTTCTCTTTAACTTTTTAAAAAGATGTGTGATTCATACTCTCTTTTTCTGCCTAGAATCTTCAGTGAACTCTAAAAGAAGGTAACACAGGATTTGATAATGGAAATTTCCCTTGAACCCTGGGTAGGCATCTATCCATCCAACAAGTTTAGTTTGAAGGTGCCAAGAATAAAAAGATGACAGTTCCCATTTTGGAGGATCTTACTCATTATAGAGTGAGTCAGACATGTAGACATAGAAACAATTGCAATGAGTGGTTACAATATTCTGTGTTCTGATTCAGTTCTTCACCTTTTCTGTACTTTTATACTTGTGTAACTGGACTTACTGATTAAATGTCCCATGTTTAAAGCCAACCTCAAGTGAACCCTAGCACTCACTACCTAACAGTCATACTCATTGACTCAACTCTATTCTTTCAGTATAGAAAAGTCTTTCAACACCTTTCCCATCCTGTTTTGGAAAAAAGACATCATGCTTGGAATAGTGGTGCAGGCCAGCAAAGGAAGGGAAGACTCACCAAGATGGATTGACAGAATGACCGTAATAGCTTGAATATATCAGAGGTGATGAGAATGGCACAGGACAGGATTCAGATCCATTGTTCATCAGGTTGCTGTGAGTTGGAGTTGACTCAGCTGCACTTAACAACTTAGGACTTTTTTTTTTTTAAGAAAATACAAAATTTCCTTACGTTGCCGCCATCCCATCTCTCTTAACCTGTATCTGTTCACGTATGTCCTGTCTTCTCCAGACAGATTGTCCTTGGCATTTAGGTATTAGGTTCTATCACTTTTTGGAGGACTTTATTTTAGTCTTTATTTCTTTCCTGATTATTCTCTTTACTAGAGTGTTCTCTAGGCATCTGTTGATTGCTTTTGAGTTGAGAATGACTCATAGTGACCCTATGAACAAAAGGCCTGAAGCCTTTCTATAACTGTTAACATTTATCAAAGTTCATAGGGTTTCTGGAGGCATGTTTAGGAAGTGGATGCCACTACTAAAAAAACCCCAAAAAAAACCAACAACACGAGCAACCCACCAAAATAAATCTTGCCTAATCTCTCATTTACCCCTTCAGCCAGCACCCCTGCCACCCCTTACTCGTAAAACTCAGGAGTTACCTATATTTTCCACTTTTCTTTCCAGAACTCCTTCCAATGATTTTTTAAAAAATTCCACTGTCATGGTCATTAAACTATTTTTGGTATTTAATCCAGTGGCCAGTTCCTTAATGACAGTTACTCATTCTTCTGAAATGCTTTATTTGCTGTGGTAAAAAAATGGCCCTTCTCAATCCCAGGAACCTGTGAATATTATGACAAAAAGTGTTAGAGGAGCTGGATTAAGGATCTTGAGGTGACAGGAGTATCCTGGATTATTTAGATAGATTGCTATCCTCTCAAACTGGTGCCAGAATGTACAACAAAAGATTACCCGACCCTGTTCACACTCAGGAACACTGCTTTGCTGTCCCATTGTGTGACTTCTGTGCAACTTATTGTTGGCCCTCCCCAAATTGATTCCCTCTAGTATTTGGTCCTGCCTGGTGATGTATGCAGTATAAGCAAGTCATCATACCTGTAGGACTTAAGTACATTGTTTGCCTGGCCTTTCTTCCTAGTATATCATAGTCTGAAAGCTTAAACCAAAACCTATTGACCCTAAGTTACTGCTCATGCATCTTGAAGTGTCTTGGCGTATCTTCCAGCTGCGTAGTGACAACATTACTACAAACTGACACTATAAAATCTGAGTAGAGCCAATCTGGAGAACAACCACTTGGCCAACTGACTGGAAGAGATCTATATTTGTTCCCATTCCAAAGAAAGGTGACCCAACTGAGTGTGGAAACTACAGAACAGTGTCATTGATTTCACATGCAAGCAAGATTCTGCTGAAGATCATCCAAAAACGATTAGAACAGCACATCAGCAGAGAACTGCCGGAAGTCCAGGCTGGGTTTAGAAGGGGTCGTGGTACTAGGGATATCGTTGCTGATGTTAGATGGATCTTGGCTGAAAGCAAGGAATACCAGAAGAATGTCTATCTGTGTTTCATTGATTATGCAAAGGCATTTGACTGTGTGGATCATAACAAACTGTGGCTGACTCTGAGAAGAATGGGAATCCCAGAACATTTAATTGTGCTAATACGAAACCTATACTTGGACCAAGAGGCAGTAGTCAGAACAGAGCAGGGTAACACTGCATGGTTCAAAATAGGGAAGGGTGTACGCCAGGGATGCATCCTGTCTCCATACCTTTTCAACATGTATGCAGAGCAGATTATCCGAGAGGCTGGGCTCTATGAGAATTGTGGCATCAGGATTGGTGGAAGATCTATCAACAATCTCGGTTATGCAGATGACACAACCTTGCTTGCTGAAACTGAGGAGGACCTCATGCACTTGCTGCGAAGGGTCAAGGACTGCAGCCTTCAGTATGGACTAAGGCTCAACGTCAAGAAGACAAAGATTCTCGCCACTGGACCAATTGGCAGCGTCAGGATGGATGATGAAGAGATTGAGAGTGTTCACAGCTTCACTTTGCTCGGCTCCACACTTAACACTCTTGGTACCAGCAGTCAGGAAATCAAAAAGCGTATCGCGATGGGAAAGTCTGCCGTTAGGGACCTCTCAAACGTACTCAGGAGCAACAGTGTCTCTCTGGAGACTAAGGTGCGCCTGATACAGGTCATGGTATTTGCAATCGCTTGTTACGCATCAGAGAGTTGGACAATGACTAGGGAGGACAGAAGGAGAGTGGATGCTTTTGAGCTGTGGTGCTGGAGAAGGGTACTGAATGTACCCTGGACTGCCAGGAAAACAAACAGATCCATCTTGGAGAGGATTAAACCAAGCTGCTCCTTGGAGGCAAGGATTCTGGGGCTTCGTCTGACATACTTTGGACATGTTGCCAGGAGGGACGGGTCCTTGGAGAGGGACATCATGCTTGGGAGGGTGGAGGGACAGCGCAGGAGGGGAAGACCCTCTATGAGATGGATTGATTCGGTGACTGGGGTAATCGGGATGGGTGTGTCAGAGGCGGTGCGGTTGGCGCAGGCTAGAGCAGGGTTTAGAGCTGTTGTGCATAGGGTCGCTATGAGTCCGAAACGACTCGATGGCACATAACAACAACAGAGCCAATCTAATACATAGGCCTTTACAAGCAGAGAACTCGCCAGTCTTTCACTGGCTTTCCATTGGAACCCAGTAAGGCCCGAGTTGTTTAAAGTTCAGGGTAACTGTTAAAGCACCATAGAAAACTAGTTGGTTTTTTTTTTCTTTAGTTTGCCATACTTGTGTTTTCTCCTATTTGACCTGTCAGGTCTTGGTTCTCAGGCTTCCTTTCAACTTTTCCATCTCTGTTCTGATGAGCTAGTCCACAGGGTTTTGGGTATCTAAAGGCCACGACTCTGGCAGTTCAAATCCACCAGCCCCCCTCCAAGAAGAAAGGCAATCTCCTGTGTGATTTACTGCCTCTGAAAATTTTCTAGAGGGTCAGCTATGAGTGGGTTCTGACTCAGTGACAGTGAGTTTGGTGTTTTCCTTTATTTTTGAACTTTATACCCTTGGCTTGGCTCCATACCCATACTCATTCATCCTTACTGCTGATGATAATTAGCTGTAGTAGCCACAGTGCTACTCCCTGAACAGATGAAACTCATTTGAGTTTACACAGAAGTGTTGCCCATTATCTTCACCATTTTCATATAGCAGCTTCTTTACCTTCCTCAGATACTGCCCACACTAATTTCATATGCACTCAGTCACTGTCCCTGTGTCATGAAACTTTAGACGGAGACTAAGATTGCTTTCAGGATACTGGGAAGGCAATTGGAACCCTACTCTGGGGGGGTGGGGGCATTTTGCTTCATAGTAAAAGGTCAAAACCTTTTTAACTGTATCGTTGATTCAGAGTACCAGTGCCCAGACATGGCATTCTGAATCAAGGTTTAATTTAGAATCTGCTTTTGGCAAAGAGGAGCACTGAAGATGGTTAAGCACAGCAGCTCCATGGCCAGTTCTCATTCAAAAAGATGATTCGTGAAGCAAGTTAGCCCACCACTTTTGTAAACTCAGTTTATGTTGTTACGTGCCATCCAGTTGCAATGACGCATAGCTACAGATCACACCAGAGGAGTGACTTCTTTAAATATCAGACAAGAAGAGGAATTGGACACCTGAGAGATGAGATAGGATGACAGGTTGCGGTACTAGAGGCAGGACAGGCTTTGGGTTTTCCATCAAAGGAGTGAGAAATAGAAGAAAAGATGGTCTTTCCAGTGACCAGAACTCAGGTCTTAAACACATTTCAAAGGATTAGGGGGTGTGGGCAATGGAAAAGGTGTGTAAAACCTACCCACCTCTGATTCCATCAGTCACACATGCAAATGAAAGAAATTGGATACCTGATTGCTTCTACCTTGTCAGCTACCGTGGAGAAGTTCACTGGAAGGTGTAACAGCAATGTGGTGTGTGTTAACCATGGCAGCTCTACGGCTTTTGTTGTTTGGGGTTAGGGTAACTGGGAAGATAAAGGATCCAGGGGATAACACCAGCCACTATCTGCTGAATAATGTGCTCAGAATTTCATAATCACTGGCTTCATTTAATCTTCATAGGCTACCACATAGGCCTCAATGCTTAACCTCAGAGGAGAAAGCTAGTGTTTGAACCCAGGCCTGAGTTTAAAACCAGTTGTTACTGTTTTGCTGAAGTAAAATGAAAAGTGTATTGGGGAGCCCATATTTTCAGGATGTTGCTATAGATTTTCACACTCCAGGTTTCAAAAATAGTCCCTGTTAATTGAGCTGCATCTGTATTTGGGGGAGGGGGGAGAGTTTGTGTGAGAGAGACTTGTGCAAACTATGTAATGGGACCAACAAATAACCAGTACATTTGAGCAGAGTGGTTTATAGTTTATAATTGGTTTCCTCTTACTGTTGGCTGGTTCTCCTGTACACAGAGTATTTCTCCAGGATTGGTATTTGATTGAACAAATTTTCAAACTGATTTTATCTTCAGCATATTAATGTGTAGCCTAAATTCCTGCAGAGGCATTAGATAACCTACCTGGACATGCTTTAGCAATCATAACTGGATCTGAGTTGCCAGTGCTACAGCTTTTATTCAGCAGAGAGAAATCATTTTTCTGAAAACACTTTTCTGTCTAAGCTTTGTAACTTATTTTTTGGGTACCTCAAATGCAGGCCCTTTGAAATTGGGATATAGTCCCATAATCATACCAGAATACACAAATGGGAATTTGTTAACATGAGCAGGATTAATAGCTATTTTCCTTTTGGAATAAAACACAAGTATTCAAGGAATGATGTAGAAATCAGCCCAGTTTTCAAGGGTGCACTATTGTAATGCCTTTTAAGATCAGTAAATATGAAATGTGACCCCCAGTAATGAAAATTCTCTAAGTGTGGCTCTGTACATGGAGAACTAGAGGGTGTTAATGTAATTTTTATGAAGGTTAGTATATGTACATGTTTCCAGTTTTTTTTTCAAATCTAAAAGTGCAGAATAGAGCACAGCTGCATGCAAAATACCGATTAATCATCTTCTAACACTTTATGTAAATGATTATATTTGACTTTAATTTATAGTTGCTGTTAACACTTGGAGCCCCAAGATTGATAACAGGTAAAATTTAATGAATACATAGAGATCTGAATAATGTTTAGATTAATTTACAGCACCTTTATTCATTACTGTAAGTCCTCTTAAAATCTAAAAATCACAGGATGAGACAAAATAGAGGAGATAACCTTTGAATTTATACACTGCTAACATTTTAAAATTTACTTTATAATTTTTTTGTGTGATTTGAGTGCAGATTTACAGAGAAATTCGATGTTGCATTCAATCATTCATACACATTTTGTTTAGTGACATTGTTTACAACCCCCATGTCATAACAACGCTCTTCCTCATTTCTGTTTTTCCTTCTTGCCTTTTAACTTTATCCCTAGTAAATGCTAAGGACCTTTTAAGCTTCTATTTTCCTAAGGAGTACCTACCTCCCTGAAGTGCCTAACTCAGTTTATCTTATAGGCCTGCTATTATTTGGCTGAAAGTTGAGCCACAGGGAGTTCACTTCCATGATTGAAGGGTGTCTAAGAATCAGTCTTATGGATTCCATCAGTATGAAGCAGACCAGTAAGTTTTGTTCTATATTGTTCTCCCATTCTTTCAGGTACCTTTTATTGTGATTCCTTTCAGGTCAGAAAAGCTGCCTGGACATGCTTTAGCAATCATAACTGGATCTGACTTGCCAGTGCTACAGCTTTTATTCAGCAGAGATAAATCATTTTTCTGAAAACACTTTTCTGTCTAAGCTTTGTGACTTATTTTTTGGGTACTTCAAATTGCAGGCCCTTTGAAATTGGGATATAGTCCCATAATCATACTAGAATAGTGATAGTGATAGGTACCATCTAATTTTGATTATGATGATGATGATGTGTACCATCAAATCGGATTTGACTGGTACAGGAGCAGATTGTCCTTCCTTCTCCAGCAGAGCATCTGGTGGATTTGAACCATGACCTCTGGGATTACAGTGCAACTGCTTACCATTAGTCTACCAGAGCTCACCTTGGTACCATTTAATTCTTCTGGTTTCGGGGTACTTTGGACTAAAAGTTTTTTCTTTTCCTCACCTCTTCTTTGCTCTGCATTGGTAGAGACCAATAGTTGCACATTAGGTGGTAAACTTAGATGATAAACATTTTTTTTAACGGTGAAAAGTTACTTGAAAGAGCTAACCTCCACAAATGATGTTTTGCTTTTTGCAATATTTCCAGATAGAGGCCTATATGTACTACAGAAGACTTTCTAATGTTCTTGTGCCCCAAGACAACACTAGTCTTTTTTTTAAAATCCATTTTTCTCTTTTTTAAATTAAATTTTATTAGTTTTAATGAACATTTACAGGGATTTTGGGTTTTCATTCCTTCATTGTTGCACTGTTTTCTCTACCCTCCTCCCCAGTTTGTTGTTCTCCCCCCTGAATGTCTGTTTTAATTGTCCAATTGCCACAGTGCTTGTC
>NW_006399902.1:5096621-5099739 GCF_000299155.1 Elephantulus edwardii | reverse complement strand
TAGTGGCACAAATCAAGTTACAGAGGGAAGGTGGTTCTTAAAATAAAAGGCCTATAGACTAGCACTTTGTCTATTATAGTGTAATACATTTTTCTTGCTTTAATTTTTTTCTCAGAATGAAAGTAAAACATAGATTTGAAAAACAAAAAGGAAGTGTAGATTTTTAAAAATTTGCATTGTTTTGCCATCCAAACAAAATTATTATTAACATTATGGTATATTTCTTCCGCCTCTCCCCTGCTACCAAGCATACTTAAATGATTTTATAGTATTTTTTTTCAGTTACCCTCCAAAAAGAACAAAGCCCCAAATAAAGCCAAAACTCACTGCCTTTGAGTTGGAACTGACTTCATAGCTGATCTCCAATGGGTGTTCAGAAGCTGTAAATCACAAGAAAGGAGATTGCCCACCTTTCTTGCAAGAAGCCACTGGTGAATTTGAACTGCCAGAGAAATGCCACCTTTGAGTTAGCCATGCAGCTCTTTACCCTCTAGACCACTAAACTTTTCACTTAACAAAAGCACGATAATATTTATAGCTTATAAAAAGCTATAAATATTGAGTGGTAGGTAACATTTTCTCGGTTTTACAGATCAGTACACAAGGGGTCAAAGAGTACAAGGAGCTTGCCTCACACTTTACCAGATATCACACATCTAATGAAGTGACAGAGCCAGAACTCTAGACTGAAATGCCTGACTCAGAAATCCTAATGGTATCACTAGACTACACTCCTACTGCATTCAGTAAAATGGAAGCTTGTGAATGGAACCATGTGTCTCCTAACACTACTTTCTCTGTGGCCTCAAAAGTGGAGGTTACTCATTCTTCCATGATCTGTATACTACAAAGCCAGTGAGAGATGATGCTTGGCTCCCCATGACCACATCCAGACCATTACTCTTTCCTCCTTGGAAAGTGCGTCCCTTCTTTACTACGCTGCATAGCCTTTCTCCTCATCACAGACATTGGGCTCAGAAGGTCCACTCGTAGCCATTCCATCATCCTAGGTGAATTTCTTGCTTCTTCAAACCCTCTCAATGTTGAATTCTGTCCCTCCTTGTTGGAAGCAGGAGTAGCATCTACTTCCTAAACAGCATGCCTCTGGAAATTATGAACTTTGATAAATGACAATAGTTATAGAAAGGCTTCAGGCCTTTTGTTCATAGAGTCGCTATGAGTTGTGCTTGATTTGATGGCAATCAACAACAACAACATTCCTACCTGATCTTCTATGATCTGTTCCCATTGCTTTGCCTCTGTTCAGTAGTATGGTGGTAAGAGTTAAACACGGTCTGTGAGAAACATACTTGTGGGGACACACACACACATACAGTCTCAGCCAAAGGCTGTTGTGTACCATCAAGTCAGAACTGACCAAGAGCTGATCCTCTAGTGGGTTTTCAGGGGCAATTTAATCACACAGGAAGATTACCCATCTTTCATCCATGGAACATCCTTTGGGATTGCAGTGCAGCTTGTTACCACTAGGTCGCCAGAGCTCCTTAGCCAAAAGCTGAGAAGTAATAAATATATGTAATATGTGATAAATTTTGCTGACATATAGTGTGTGTGACTCAATTTACAAATAATAGAACTTAGGGGTTTTTATTTGTAAATTTAAATTTCCAGTTGATTCTCACAATGTTTCCTTTGGGTTTTGCTGAATTCTTGTTCATCTATGGTATAATTGATAAGCTTAATATACGTGTTGCAGGAGAAGGATGGACAATCTCCTCCCATTTGATCACTGCCTCTGAAAACCTACAGGAGAGTCAGTCAGCTGTGGGTCAGTTTCGACTTGATGGTACACAACAACCATATATATTGGCTGATAATTTCCATTATATTATTGAAATCAAGACAATGAAGATTTATGTTAGAACTTCACTTATTCACCAATAATGTGAATGACTTCCTTGTGGAATTGATTACTAGGTTCTGAATATAAGAAGATGTAAAGAGAGTTCATGTGGCAGAGAGGCAACTGAGCCTGACCTCCACTAAATTCCCAAGGTAGAACAATTCCTGTCAGCAACATCCACAGCACAAAACTTACTTCCATGTGGTCAGACATGTCTTTATACTCCCGCACCTACTTCTTTCAATTCCAGCAACAGCTTCCCCTCCCAGGGTTTTCACTGTTCTGTTATTGGGCCCACTAATCCCTTGCAATGACCACACAGAACTATACTCATGGTTATGGCCTTTATTAGCGATTTTAAAAGGTAACAGTTCAGTTTGGAATTCTGGAAATGGGATTCAATTCTTCAATCAGGATAGCTTCTCAAATATGCTCACAGGGCCTCTTGGTTTTAGGTCATCATCACAAAACACTCTTAGTCCTGTCAGTTTATGGAATCTTCCCCCAAATCCTCCAACAAGCTTAGTGAAGACCTCTAGCTCTGACTTTGTGGAGCAGCAGTCTTGGGGTCATCTCTGTCTCATAAAGGCTCTGGTTCTCGTTAATACTAGAGCTCTTGTCTAGATCCTAGTCTGAGGTACCCAGGAATTTCTGGCCTTGCAGGAGGCATGCTGCATTCTCTGCTTCTTCCTTGCTGGTAGTGAGATTCCCATCTTTTGCCACTGAACCTCCTCAATTTTAAACCTGGTGGGATGACAAGACTAACCAATCCCATCATCCAAGGTCCTCATACCCTTTTAGTATGTTCCAACCAGTCATGTAGTGAAGTAAAAACTAAAGCTAATGGCTGTTGTTGTTAGGTTCCACTGGGTCAAGCATGACTTCTAGAGACCCTATGAACAACTGATATGACCCCTGTCCTATCCTGTGCCATCCTCACCATCTCTGACACACTCAAGCAGTCACTGTGTCAATCCAACTGGTTGGAGATCTTCCTCTCCTTCACTCTCCGAGCATGGTATCCCTCTCCAAGGAATAGCATCTCCTAGCAACATGCCCAAAGTTGTTTGTTGTTGTTATGTGCCGTCGAGTCGTTTGCGACTCATAGCGACCCTATGCACAACAGCCCTAAACCCTGCTCTATATTGCGCCAACCACACTGCCTCCGACACACCCATCCCGATTACCCCAGTCACCGAATCAATCCATCTCATAGAGGGTCTTCCCCTCCTGCGCTGTCCCTCCACCCTCCCA
>NW_006399902.1:5061977-5091676 GCF_000299155.1 Elephantulus edwardii | reverse complement strand
CCAGCTCCACCGTCCACCAGGATAACCCTTCACATCTGCCAAGTCCCTTCAGAAAATATCTTCCATCGTCCAACCCATGATCTGACAGCTTGTATCTGAAGCTTTCTTGTCTTCTGTGATTCCAAACACGTCAACGCCCAAAGTATGTGAGACAAAACCATCATCTTTGCCTCCAAGGAGTAGTCTGGTTGCACTTTTTTCCAGATATATCTGGTTTTTGTTTTGGCAGTCCATGGGATATTCAACACTCTTCTCCAACCCCATGGTTCAAAGGCATCAATTCTTTCATCATCCTTAGTCATTGCCCAGCTCTTAGATGTATAGCAAGTGAAAAAACCATGGCCTGAGTCAAGCGCACCTTAGTTCTCCAAGATTTTCAAGGTTGTTAGTCTTGTAAGGAAAAGACTGTCTTTTCCTTCACTGCAGCTGGTGGGTTTGAACTGCTCATCATTACCATTATGCCACTGGGCTCATCTTGGTTTATGACCAGCAGTACTATCCTTTTATCATTCCTAACAGAAACTTAAAAATCTTAAAACATTGCTTTTCCACTTTCTGTTCTCATCTTTCCCTGGCAACTGCTACTAAACTTGAGTCTTTATGCATTTGCCTATCTAGCTATCTCATGCAAATTAGAGCACACAATATTTGCCTGTCTGTGTCTGACTTAACTTCGGTTAGGATCATGTGCTTGCAAGATTTATCCATGTCATAGTGTGTGATGGCGTTATGGGCCGTTGAGTAGGAACTGACTCAGCTGACCCTCCAATGAGGTTTCTGAGGCTGTAAATTGCTTGGTTTGAAATTGCCTATCTTTGTTCCATGGAGCAGCCAGTGGATAGGAACTATCTGCCTTTGGATTGGCAGCACAATTCCTTACCATTAATTTCTTACTTGTCTACTATCTCTCTATTCATCACTTCACAGTTACAATAATGGTTAAAAGCAAACAAAGAAACAAACAATTACGTACCTGTTTTTTTGTGAGAAGAGAGTAGCATAAGCTATCTGGCTGGGCCATGATACTCAGTAGTTTGGCAAGTAAGTAATGATGTACTCATACCCTATTTATGATCCGATGTGGTCATCTTCCCTTTTTGCATAATGTTGGTTTTCACACGCTATTGTTATGTGCCACTGAGTCAGAATTTATTCATAGCTGATTCTCCAGCAGATTTTCATAAGGTGTAAATTAGGCAGAAGGAGATCATCCAGCTTTCTCCTGTGAAGCAGCTAGTGGGTTTGAACTGCCTGCCTTTGATTTTACAGCACAATTCCTTTCCCAGAAGGCCACTAGAAGTCCCCAATTTTCACACGATAACCTGGTTTTTGGATTATAACCATGTGAATAAATGAGGAGTGGATGTATTTGACTATTGTCCTTAGATTTTGGAGAAAAGCCACTTGAGAACGTTCCTACTTAATTACGTTGTATTGATGGTTTCTGAAGATTTGTTGGATGCTCGTCTGGCTGGAAAGCCCACTTGGTAACCAATAATGAGCATGTGGATTGGGTGATAAAAGCCTTGGAACACAGGGAGTTGGGGAGCTTTTCTGCTCTGAGAGTTGTCCTGATTAAAAGATGTCCTGGCTCCAAGCTGTTCTAGTTGGTGAAGGGAGACACATGCTTTCCTTGGGGAAACAAGTTTCACTGTAGAAACAGACCTAAACTGTATACCTCTTCCTAAAGCTGACCTTGAGTTTTGTCCTTTGACTCATAAGTTGTAGCCTTTCACTCTAACATATCACTGTAACTATAGTCTGTGAGCTCTGTGTATTACAGTGAATTATCAAACCCAGCAGAGGTGTGGCTGATGTCAAATATGACAGGGAATTGGGAGAATGGAGACTGGCTTAATTCCCACATTTTGGGCATTGGATTCCTAGTGGTCCTTAGCAGAGAAGCATATATCAGAACATTTTCTTTTGGGTTGGATAATATTCCATGAAGTCTCACCAACAACCTGTATTATGCAGATGACACAACTGCTTGCTGAAAGCAAATAGGACTTGAAATGATTGCTGCAGAAGATCAAAGCCTACAGCCATCAATATGGATTACATTTCAAAAGTAAGAAGACAAAAATTCTCACCACTAGGCCAACAGGCAACACCATGATAGATGGAGAAGAGATTGAAGTTGCCAGGGATTTCATCTTGCTTTGATCCACAATTAACACCCTTGATATCAGCAGCCAAGAAATTAAAAGACATGTTTGGAAAATACACTGTCAAGACCCTCTCCAAAAGTGTTACGGAGGAATGTCAGTTTAAAGACTAAAGTGCACTTGATTTCATCTATGTTCTTTTCAATTGTTTGTTCTGCATCTGAAAGTTGTACAATGACTAAGGTTGACAGAAAAAGAATCAATGCCTTTGAGTTGTGGTGTTGAAGAAGCGTACTAAATATCTCATGGACTACCAAGAAAACAAATGGATTTATCCTAGAAAAAGTGCAAATAGGGTGCTCCTTCGAGGTAAGGATGGTGAAATTGCATTTTACGTATTTCGGACATGTTGATAGGAGTGTCCAGTCACTGGAAAAGAACATCATACTTGAAAGGTCAGTGAAAGAGAGGAGGCCCTTTAACAAGATGGCTTGACACAGTGACTGTACCAGTGAGTTCTAGTATATCAAGGAGGGTAAAGATGGCACAGGATAAGACAAAGTTAAGATCTGTTGTTCATAGCGTCACCGCGAGTCATGATTGACTTGATGGCACCTAACAACAACAGTATATGTATATATCACATTTTGTTTATCCTTCAGTCTATTGTTGGACACTTGATGATTTCTACCTCTTTGGCTCTTATATATAGAATACTATGCTCAGACATGCCCTGACATTTACACTCAGACCTCTTCTACTAATCCTGGTGCTAGCTAGCCTTGCCACCACACTAACTACTTCTCTATTGGGTTAAATAATATCTTACAAAGGCCACACAGACTACACAGACAATACTCATGAGTATGTGGTTCCTTAGGGAAGAAACAGGTTCCAATTCAGGAATGAGAATATTTAGGACTCCGTTCTTGTGTCTGGTCATCCTCTTCTCGCCATGCCAATAGATAACCTGTCTCCCCTGGCACTTATCTCTTCCCTGCTCAGGGAAATATTAGAAAGGTTTTTTAGCTCTGTTAATTTTGTACCTAGAAGTACTCCCACTCTGCCAATGAGCCTAGGCCCAAAGGCACGTTCCTCTTGCTCCATAGGTTGGCAGACCTTGATTTCCAGTAAGTTCCCCAAAGTTCCTATTCTGGCAGCAGGCACTCACCTTTCTTACTCCATAGTCTCAAAGCTCATAACACACACTCACTGCCTATTTCTGTTTTGTTTCATGCCAGCTCATGTTCTCACACTGTCGCTCTGGTTTTATAGGTCTTTGTCTCTGGCTCATTCAGTGATCTTGGTCCAAAGGATACACTACCCTTTCTGACTCTTCTTGATGGTGGTGAGATCTCCATGTTGAGGTCTCTGTTATGGATCATCCAGCTTGAGTTAGAGTGGAAAAGCTGACCCATGACACTTATTTCAATGGTCACACCCCAACAGTTACAGAACCTATTTGCATAGTTCTGTCCAGCTTTGAGGGCCTAGTGGTATGCTTTGGTGGCCTAGTGGTAAGAAACTGCACTGCAATCCTGAAGGCATGTGGTTCAAATCCACCAGCTGCTGCACGGGAGAAAGATGGCCAGTCTCCTCCTGTGGGATTAACTGCCTCTGAAAACACACCGGAGGGTCAGTTCTGACTAGGTAGTTGTTTTGATAGCAGCAAAACCAGCAATGTATAGTAATGCTATAATAAGCAAATGTACAAGAAACTCTTTGAGTCCCTATTTTCAAGTCCTGTAAGTGTTCAGTTAGAAGTGAAATTGCTAGGTCTTACAGTAGGTATGTGCTTATATTTTTTAAAACCTTCAGCCTCACTATTTTCTGTAGTCACTCTATCATCTTATATTCCCACTGGCAGGGGGATCAGGGTCCAGTTTCTCCATCTCTTTGCCAACACTCACTATTTTCTGGTTTTGTGCTTTTCTGATAATAGCCATCTTGCTGAGTATGAAATGGTATCTCATTATGGTTTTTATTTGTATTTAACAAATAACTAATAAGTAGTCTGGTGGCATAGTGGGTTAAGTGTTGGGCTTAAATAGACAGTTCAAGCCCACAATTGCTTTAGGGAGAAAGAAAAGGTGCTCTCTTCCTGTAATGATTTATGGCCTTGGAAACTCAATAGGAGTGGTTCTACCCTACTCCACAGGTAACCTGGGAGTCAGGACCAACTCCTGACAGCAGTGGACACAGTCCTGGGAGAAGGATATCGTGCTTGGAAGAGTGGAGGGACACTGAAAGATAAGAAGGCCCTGGGTGAGATGGATTGACTCAGTGACTGGGGTAATGGAGATAGGTTTGAATGATATCAGAGACCATGAGGTTGGCTCGGGATAGAGCAGGGCTCAGAGCTGTTGTACATAGGGTCTCTATGAGTAACAAGCAACTAGACACTACGTAACAACAACAGCAGAAGCAGCAGAAACAACAACAAAAACACCAACAATACAGGTTCTCTGAGTGGTGCAAATGGTCAAGTGTGTGGCTACTAGTGGTTCTGATTCACTCAGAGCTCTGGGAGAAAGCCCTAGTGATCTACTTCCAAAAGTACACAGTCCTTAACACCCTAGGAGAGGAGCAGTCATACTCTGAAACACAAGGAGTAGCCAGGAGTCAGGATCAACTTGAAGGCCACTGGTTTTTAATAGCTAATATTGCGGAAATAAACTGTTAAGAACCAAGTTATGATAGATATTAAGGGAACTCTGGTGGACAAGTCCATGAGGAATTATGCTGGCAACCCCCAAAACCAATTCCTCTGGTAGTTCAAATCCAACAGAGGCTCTGAAGGAGAAAGATGAACTTCCTCCTTCCGTGAGATTTACAGCCTGAGAAACTCAATGTGGAGGGTCAGCTCTAATTCAATGACAGTGGTTATGAGAAAGAATATTACTGAATATCTTCACATGTCTTCACTGGTCATTTATAAACATCTGCAGTGATATTTATTAAAGACTTCTGTGTACTTTTAAGTTGTATTCTTGCCCTTTTCATTGTTGAGTTGTAGGAGTTCTTTATATAATAGAACATATAGAATTCTTAAACCCTATCAGGATTATGATTATCAAATATTTTCTTCCATTCTGTAGGTTGTCTCTTCACTATATTAATAAAGCCCTCTGATACACAAAAGATTTTAATTAGTTTATCTATTTTGTCATTTGTTGCTTGTAAGTCTAGTAACACAAAGAATCCACTGTCAAAAGCTAGGTTCCTCAAGTGTTACTCTTGTGTTTTATTCTAGGAGTTTCATGGTTTAAAATGCTTTTAAAATCCATTTTGTGTTAATTTCGTCATGATTTACCTTTAATCGGCATTGTTTTGTTTAATCTGCATGGCTAACAATTTCTCCATTGCTTTTTAAGGCCTAGACAATCAATAATCCAGCCCTGATTTATAGCATTTGCCGATTTCCATGGTATACATACTCCTGCTATGGCTGATTTAAAGCTACTGGGTGCAGCCATGAACTAAAGAAAATTAGGAAGCGATGTGCAGTAACATAGTTACATTTAGAGATGCAATACGCTGAACTAATTTCAAGAGCATAGATCATAGTAAAAAAAGTAGTGAAATAACTGGAAAGTGATGAGTTTAAAGAACTTATTACCTTTATTTTGTTTTAAATTTTATTATTTTTTTATTGTTGAGAATACATATGGCAAAATATATATCCCTTGCAGTTTCTAAATGTACATTTGAATGACATCGGATTGTGTTCCTTGAGTTGTATAATTATTCTCACCCTCTGAGTTCTCTCTCCCCAGTTATCTTCCCCCTCCTTCTGCCCAAGGTTTCAATATAAGCTTTCAAAGAATTGTTACCAATTCCGATAATATACTTAGCTCTTTTTTTCCCTTGGTTTGCATAAAATAATTCATATTTCTTTTTTCCTTTTTTAATTTTTATTAAACTTTATTAATTTTAATGAACATTTACAGAGATTTTTGGATTTCCATTCATTCATTGTTGCATCATATTTCTTTTATACAATCATTTTATTTCTTTCATTTACATTGTGTTTTATACAGTCATTCATATATATTGTTTCAGTCCTGTACATTTTGTTTTATTTATTCATTTGTGTACATTTGTGGTTGTATGCCTTCAATTCAGAACTGACTCAGGTGACCCTCCAGTGGGTTTTCAGAGACAGTTAATTGCACAGGAGGAGACTGCCCATTCTTCTGTGGAGCAGCTTATAAGATTTGAACCTAATGCCTTTGGGATTGTAGTGTGGCTTCTTACCACTAGGCCACTAGAACTCCCTTTCAATACATTAGGTTTTATATAAGCAGTTACTATTTTTCACTTTTTCTTTTCTTTTGGATTGCCATTCATTTACTGTTGCACACTTTCCTCCCTCCCCCCCATTCAATTTTTTCTTTGACAAGTAAAAAAAAAATAAAAATTCTTTCATTGTTATACAATCCCCTCCCCCCAGTCCACTCCACTATGCAGCTCTCATTCTGGACTCTTCTCATGAAAAGAATGCCTAATCATATATTCCTCCTAAACAGTACTCTCCCTCATCTGTTTCAATGCAGTACATTATTTATCCCCTCTTAGTTTTCCCCAACTCCGATGTTCCCAGTCCTATTTTACAACAGTGGCACTATGCAGTATTTGTCCTATTGTGACTGAGATATTTCACTCAGCATAATGTCCTGCAGGGTCACCCGTTTTGTATAATATTTCATGAGTTCCTTATTTTTCAATACAGCATAGTATTCCATTGTGTGAATATACCACAGCTTCTCTATCCATTCATTTGTTGATGGGTACTTGGGTTGTTTCCAACTGTTTGCTATCATAAACAAAACTGCAGTAAACATGGGTGAGCATATATCTGCTTGGGTGGCAGTTATGGTTTCTTTGGAGTATAGACCCAGAAGTGGAATTGCTGGGTCAAATGGTATTTTTATTTCTAATTTCTTGAGAAAGCACCATACCACTTTCCACAGTGGTTGCACCATTTTACACTCCCACCAACAGGGAATAAGGGTTCCAGTTTCTCCACAACCTCACCAGCATTTGTTGTTCGCTGTTCTGTTAAATTTTGCTATTCTTACTGGGGTGAGATGATATCTCATAGTTGTTCTTATATAAGCAATTACTATTGATCTGTACTTTTGTCACCCTGTCTTATTAAGTCCCCACTGCACCTTGCCTATTCATTCACAGCCACACCCCCTAATCTGCCACCCATCTCAGCTGTCCTAGTGATTTCCTGCCCTTCTTCCACATTCCTTCTTCCCTTCCTCTTTTGAACAGTTATTCATATCTTGTTCTTATTTACTAATTATAATAGCTGTATTGTCTTTATCTTGATTCTTCCTTTAGTATTCAAGGTAGACATTGTGCTATTTTGAGTGTAATGCTCAAGATAGCCATTTTTTACTCGCTGAGTTAAAGTTTTGTTTTGTTTTTTTTTAAATTTTTCAGGTAATAGTTTTGGTTTAAGGTTTAAAGATTCTCAGAGGGCAATGTCCTCCTCAGTTGCAGCAAGCAAGGTTGTGTCATCTGCTTATGCAGATTGTTGATGAGTCTTCCTCCAATAAGGATGCCACATTCCTCCTTCTGCAGTCATTGAGTCAATGCATCTCATCCTGGGTCTGCCTCTCCTGTACTGTCCCTCCATCCTTCCAAGCATGATGTCCTTCTCCAAGGACTGGTCTCTCTGGCAACATGCCCAAAGTATGTGAGACAGAGCTTCAAGATCCTTGCCTTCTTGGTATCACCATCTCCCAGACAGACTTGTTTGTTCTCTTTGTGATTCACAGTATGTTCAACACTCTTCTTCAGTACCACAACTCAAAGGCATTGATCCTTCTTCTATCATAATTAGTCATTGTCCAGCTCTCTGATGCATAACAGGTGATTGGAAAGACTATGGCTTGTAGTCTTTAAACTGACATCACTCCTCATTATGTCATAGACTTTGAAGGAGGTCTCTGACAGCAGACATTTCCAATGCTGTATGTCTTCAGATTTCTCATACAAAGAATGTTGATTATAGTTCCAAGAAGGATTAAATTGTTGATAATTTCAATATTTTCTCCATCTATCATGATACTGCTTATTGGCTCAGTAGTAAGAAATTTTGTTTTCTTGATGTTGATCAGTAATCCGTTCTGAAAGCTGCAATTCTTGATCTTCTGCAGAAAGCACCTCAAGTCCAAAGGTCAAAGTTTCAATATCAAAGGTATTATCTGTGAGAAGAGTCCAAAAATCAAGTCCAAAGATCAAGTCTCACCATCAAAAATATCATCCATGAAAAAAGCAAAACATCATTATAAAGACAGGGGAGAAAGAAAAGACCAAAATGGATGTCAGATAAGACTCTAAACACTGCACTAGAGCATCAAGAAGCCTAAACAAAGGGAAGAGATGCTGAAATAAAACAAATGAGCAGAAGATTTCAAAGGGCAGGTGAGAAGACAAAGCAAAGTATTATAATGGAGTACAGAAAGAGCTGGGTTGGAGAATAACAAAGGAAGGACTTGCTCAGCATTTCTCAAGTTGAAAGAACTGAAAAACTAATTCCAGATTTGAGTTACAGTATTCAGAGATGCTATGGGAAAAATTATGAATGCTCTAGGAATCATCAAAAGAAGATAGAGGGAATACACAGAGTCAGTGTACAAAAAAGAGTTTTCTGACATTGAAAATATTCAGGGAGTATAGGGTCAAGAGCCAGTGTTGATGAGGGAAAGAAGTTCAAACTGTACTGGCAGAAAATTAGGCTCCATGAATCCACGATCTAGCAATTGACATATTCCAACAACCAAACGCAGCCTTGGATGTGGTTCCAGTCCATGCCAGGAAACTTTGAAGACAATTACCTGACCAATTGACTGGAAAAGATTTATAATTGTTCCTATTTCCAAGAAAGATACAACAGAAAGTGAGATTATTAAAGAATATCGTTAATAAGATGTGCAAGCAAAATATTGCTGAAGATCATCCATAACCAGCCAGACAGTACACTGTCAAAGAATTGCCAGAAGTTCAGGCTGGGCTTAGGAGAGGTTGTGATACAAGGGACGTCATTACCAATGTCAGATGGATCTTAGGTGAAAGCAGAGAATATCAGAAGAATGTCTATTTTTACTTTATTGACTATGCAGAAGTATTTGACTGTGTGGACCATAACAAACTATGGCAAACATTGAGAAGAATGGGAGTTCCAGAACACTTAATTGTGTTCATATGAAACCTATACCTAGACCAATAAGTTGTCTGAATAGAGCAAGTGAATACTGCATGGTTTAGAATCAAGGAAGGTGTGAGTCAGGGCTGTATTCTTTTCCCGTATCTACTCAATCTATATGCTGAGCATAATTCATGAAGTTGGACTTTATGAAGAAAAGCATGGCATCAGAATTGGAGGAAGACTCATCAACAACCAGACATTATTACTGTTGTTTTTAAATGTAATTGTAACCTTGTACAACTTAATTTTTAACAATGACTATATTTAACAGCCTGCTTGCTAAATTTCTGATAGTTTATCATCTCTCTCTTGGTACAAGCTGGCTGCAACATAGAAATGTGTCCGGAGTCATTTCTGCACCTAGTCTCCTACCGCAACCCATCAACCCACCTCTCTTACCTTCTCACTTCCTGTATACATGCCTGCATTTTGATTCATTGCTTCAACCCACCACAACTTAACCTATATTTGTTCCATGACAGTCCTTGTGCTCATTTTAAAGAAGCCTCCTTTTTATCCACTTGCCCTCTGAATCCCCATGCTCCCTGGGGCTCCTCCTTGGATAGCTCGCTTTTTATCTTTCTACACACTTTGCTTTGGTGATTTCATCTAAACGTCTGCTACTGCGTATACTAACAGTTCCCAAATCGGTAATTCCATTTCAGATCTATTTCCAGAACTCTAGAAACATTGTGTAGCATTCTATTGGACAACTCACTTGCTTATTTAATGTCAGTACAAACTCACTGTTTCAAAAATGTATTCTTTCCCCCAGCTTTCTGACTTTGTCCTATTTTTCCCCCCTGTCCTAGTAAATAGAGACACATTATCTACTAAGTACTCTGAGCAAGACATCTGGGAGTGATCCTTCATTTCTCTCTTTTCTTTGTCACTTCTGTCTTTCCCCCTGGTGCCAAATCCAGACTTACGAATTTATTCATTCATCTGTCAAATCCTTCAGTAAAGAATGGCTACGTAGTGTACTGGGTAAGAATACCAGAGCTTGGAGCCAGTCTGACAGGCATCAAATTCTGATGCTTTCATTTAACTAGCTTTGTAAGTTGGGACATTTTACCAGCTTTCTTAGATATAAAGTAAAAAATAATAATAATAGAATCTTTCTTAAAGCAAATAGAAAGGATGAGATAGATTGCTCTGAGTTGTTTTTGTTAGATGCCATCAAGTCAAGTACGACTCAGCGACCCTATGAACAACAGATCTGAACCCTGTCCTACCCTGTGCCAACCTCACCATCTCTGACACACTTGTGTCCATTGCTGCAGTCACAGTGTCAAGCCATCTGGTGAGGGTCTGCCTCTCTTTCACTGGTCCTCCACCTTTCCAAGCATGAAGTCAATCTCCAAGGAAGAGCCTCTCCTAGCAACATGTCCAAAGTAAGTGAGAGGAAGCTTTATCACCTTTGCACTCTGGCTGCCTCTTCCAGGACACTTTTCCTAAGACATGCCTGTTTGTTCTTTGGTAGTCCACAGGATATTCAGTTCTCCAATACAACAGTTCAAAAACATCAATTCTTTGTCTGTCCTTCTTTTTAATTGTCCCGCTCTCAGATGTATAACAAGTGATTGAAAGACCATGACCTGAGTCAGGCATACCTTAGTCCTCACAAATAACTTCATTGCTCCTCAATAATTTGGAGAGGCCCCTGACTACAGACTTTTTCAGTGCAATACATCTCCTGATCGTCTGACTGCTGGTACCAAGGGTGTTAACTGTGGATCCAAGTAAGATGATGTCATTAACAGTTTCAATTTTTTTTCTCCATCATGATGTTGCCTAACAGTCCAGAGGTGAGAATTTTTGTTTTCATAATGTTGAGATGTAAACCATATTGAAGGCTATATTCTTTGATCTTCAGCAGCAAGTGGTTCAAGTTCTCCTCACTTTCAACAAGCAAGGTTGTGTCATCTGCATACTGAAGGTTATTGTTGAAAGTCTTCCTTCTATCCTGATACCACATTCCTCCTCATAGAACCCAGCTTCTCCCACAATTTGCTCAGCATATAGATTGAATAGGTTTGGAGAAAGGATAAAATTCTGATACACACTTTTCTTAACTTTAAACCATGCCTACATGGTTCCTTTTGGAGGCAGGAGTGGCATCCACTTCCTAAACAACATACTTCTTGAAACTCTATGAACTTTGATAAATGATAATAGAAACGTTTCAGGCCTTTTGATCATAGGGTCGCTATGAGTTGTGCTCAACTTGATGGCAATCAACAACAACAACATGGTTCCTTGCCTTCTTTGCACAACAACCTTTTGTCAAGGTTTAGGTTTTTGAGAAACTAGACTATATGAAGTTGTTATTGTTGTATACTGCAGAGTTGGAACCTACCCATTGCTGACCCTCTGGTGGGTTTTCAGAGATGATTGCCCATCCTTCTCCTGCGAAGCGGCTTGTGGGATTCAAACTGTGTGCCTTTGGAATTGCAGCACAGCTTCTTTCCACTAGGCTACCAGAGCTCCCTAAAGCATAGGATTTGTTGTTGGTGTTGTTTTTTTAAATTTATTTATTAATTTTAATGAAAGTTTACAGAGACTTTGGATTTCCAGTCATTCATTGTGCACATTTCTGCCTGCCCAATCTCCCCATTCAGTTCGTCTTCTCTTTGAAAAGTAGAAGGAAAATTCTTTCATTGTTATACAATCCCTCCTCCCAAGTCCATTCCACTATTCCAGCCTTCATTCTGGACTCCTGTCATGACAATAATACCTAATCATATATCCCTTTTAAACGGTTCTCTCCCTTATCTGTTTCAATGAAGTATACACAATTTATCCCATCATTGTCAGTCTGCCCCAACCCCGATGTCAGTCCACAACAGGGGCACTACGCAGTACTTGTCCTTTTCTGACTGAGATATTTCACTCAGCATAATGTCCTGCAGGGTCACCCGTTTTGTATAATATTTCATGAGTTACTTGTTTTTCAATGCAGCGTAGTATTCCATTGTGTGAATATACCACAGCTTCTCCATCCATTGGTTTGTTGATGGGCACTTGGGTTGTTTCCAACTCTTTGCTATTATGAACAAAGCTGTGATAAACTTGGGTGTGCATCTATCTGCTTGGGTGGTGGTTATGGTTTCTTTGGGGTATAGTCCCAGTAGTGGAATTGCTGGGTCAAATGGTATTTCTATTTGCAACTTTTTGAGAAAGCACCATAGTACCTTCCATAGTGTTTGCACTATTTGACACTCACACCAGCAGTGAATAAGGATTCCAATTTCTCCACAACCTTGCCGGCATTTGTTGTTTGCTGTTCTGTTAAATTTTGCTGTTCTTACTGGGGTGAGATGATATCTCATAGTTTTGAGGTATAGGTTTTCAATGAGCACAATTAAGTGTTCTTGAATTCCCATTCTTCTCAATGTTAGCCGTAATTTGTTATGATTAACACAGTAAAATGCCTTTTCATAGTAAACAAAGCATAGACATTCTTTTGGCCATGATCCATCTGATATCAGCAATGATATCCCTGGTGCCATGGCCTCTTCTAAATCCAACTTGAACTTCTGTCAGTTTTCTGTCTATGTACTGTTCTGGCTGTTTTTGAATGATCATCAGCAGTATTTTGCTTGCGTGTGTGATAGTAATGATATTGTTTGATAATTTCCCCATTATGTTGGAAATCACTGAACAACATTCTTGGGAATGGGAACAAACAGGATTCTCTTCTAGTCAGTTGGCCAGGCAGCTGTCCTCCAAATTTCCTGGCATAGACTGAGCAATTGGTATCCCATGGGACCTTATTCTTTGTCAATTTCTTCAGTGCAGCTTCAACTTCTTCCTTCATTACTGTTGGCTCTTGATCATATGGTACTTCCTGAACTACTTCATTTTCGCCAATTCTTTTTGGTACAGTGATTCTGTGTATTTAGTTTTCTGAGCAAAGCACTTAAAATAGAGCCTGACACAAAATAGGCACTCAGGAAATGTATTGAGCTCAATAATAACTAAAACAGTTGAAGTGTTTAAGGGTTAGGAAATATACTAGGTTCTGGGTAAACAGAAATAAACAAAGTAGATGTGATCCCTGATCAGTCTGGCTTTCAGTTTAATGATGCCATAGTTGTGACAAACTTCTCTCCTCTATCTCTAGCTGCTACCTTAATTCATCCTATCTTGCAACAGATACCTGACTAGAGCCTAATCTTGACGCATTGTAGCTCATTCACTGGGGGACTGAAAGAGAGATCTTTTAAAACCAAAGTAGATCATAAAAGAGGCATATTTCTTAAGTATCTTTTTTTAAAAATGTGGTTTTGATGAAATTTTACAGAAAAGTTAGGTTTTCATTAATTTGTTGTTGCACATTTTCCTACCTATACCCCCAGTTCACTTAAAAAAATCTGTCATTGTTGCATAATTTCCTCCCTCCCCAGTCCATTTTGCTATGGCACCTCTTATTCCAGACTGTTATCATGCAATTAATGCCTAATCATATTTATTTCTTTTAAATGGTTCTTTCCTTCATCTGTTCTAATGCAGAGTTCATTATTTATCCCCTTTTCCCTTAGTTTCCCCCATGTCAGTGCTGTTTTGTAACAAGGTGTGATGCAGTATATGTCCTTTCTGAAGTTTCTTGAACTTTCAGGCAAAAGTTTCTTCTTGTTCCAGCTCCTTTCTGCTTCTCTACACTGAATCTGAAACAATAAACCAAACAAAATATAATTTCTTATTGTATCATTCTCTTTCACAACTCTTTGTGGGTGTCATTCTTTCTCACTGATCCTTCCTTACCTCAGCTTCACTTGTCTGTGGGGAAGTTTTCCCTGGCACCCTGAGTGTCCCTTGAGGGCTTTATCCCATATTGTTAAACATTAGCGTGATTTCCAGCCTTTTCACTACTGTGAGTAATACTGTGATGAATATTTTTATGCTTAGTGGGTTTCCTTTTAGGGTGATGAAAATGTTCTGGAACTAGATAGCAGTGATGGTTACACAACATAATGAATGTGCTAAATGTCACTGAATGCTTTAAAATGGTTAAGGTGAAAAAAAATGGTTAAGGTGGGCATATATTAAGCTAAGCATACATTACATTGAGTGAACAAAGAGGCTACATAAAATGAGAGATTATCTCTATAAAAAATAAAATTATTAAGATGGCAAATTTTATGTGTATTTACCATAATAAAAATTTTTGTTTAGAAAAGCTCTTCTGAAGTCACATTAGAATTGATCAAAAGGATCGTAGACATTTTTTGAGACTTTGGGGCATATAGCTGAATTTCTGTGGAGAAGGGGTCACTCATTGTCTTTCCGTCAGCGATGTTGAACAAGCCTGTACTCCAACTTTTCTAGAATTACATTTTGTGATTAATTTTTTTTTCACTTTATTGTTATACTGTTGTTGTTGATTGCCACCGAGTTGAGCAGACTCATAGCGACCCTATGAACAAAAGTCCTGAAGCCTTCTACAATTATCAGTTTGTAGAGTTTCCGGAGGCATGTTGTTTAGGAAGTGGATGCCACTCCTGTTTCCAGTATTGTTAAGCAGTTGGTAAAATATCTTTACTAATTTGATATAAGGGAGTTCTGGTGGCATAGTCCTTAAGGAGTTTCATTGTTAACCAAAGGGTTACAGCTCCAGCAGTTCAAATCCAACAGTACCTCTGGGAGAGAAGGATAGGTAATTTCCTCTTGTAACAACTGACAGCCTGCGAAGCCCAATTAATGGAGGGTCTCCTTGAGTCAGAACAGAGTCCACTGCAGTGAAGAGTGAGAGCTGACATTAGTATGTTCAGCTCCCAAGCATGAGGTTAATATAAATGAGAAGAGTTCTTCAGATCTAGAACTAGAATACAAGAATTTTAGCAGTAGGAGATACTTAGAAAATATATAGATCATTGAATTTCAACATATCCTATGAATATCTAGTAACACCTTAGATTACTATCCTGAAATGAAATTTATAGACTCTGAAAATATGCTGTCAGGGACCTCTCCAAAATGCGGAAGAGCAATGATGTCAGTCTGAAGACTAAGTTGCACCTGATTCAGGCCATGGTCTTCTCCATCACCTGATACACATCAGAGAACTGGACAATGAATAAGGATGACAGAAGAAGAATTGATGTTTTTTACTGTGGTGATGGAGAAGAGTGATGAATATCCCATGGACTGCCAAAAGAACAAAGAGATATGTCTTGCAAAAAGTGCAGCCATAGGGAGCTCTGGTGACCTAGTGGCAAGAAGCTGCACTGCAATCCCAGAGATATGTGGGTCAAATCCACCAGATTCTCTGCTGGAGAAGGAGGGGCAATCTCCTCTTGTACCAGTCAGATCTGATTTGATGGTATACACCAAAAAATGATAAATTTAAAAAATTTTTTAAAAAGTGCGACCAGAGTGCAGAGATGCTAAGCTTCATCTCTCATACTCTGGACGAGACTATTCTTTGGAAAAAGATATCATGCTTGGAAATATGGAGGGTCAGCAAAGGAGAGGAAGACTCCTGAAAAGATGGGCTGACACACTGACTTCAGCAGTGGACTCTAGTGGGTCAGAGATGATGAGGATGATGCAGAGGACAGGATTCATATCAGTTGTTTATAGGGTGGCTCTGAGTTGTATTCAACTTAATGGCAATTACCAAAACAACATAACCTACCTTAAAGCAATAGGATTGTTTCTTGTTGTTATTAGGTGCCTTCGTGTTGACCATGACTCACAGCAACCCTATAAACAACAGATTTGAACCTTGCCCTATCCTGTGCCATCCTCACGATCTCTGCCATGCTCCAGCTCATGGTTATACTCACTGTGCCAATTAATCTTGTTGAGGGTCTTCCTCTCTCTGTTCCTCTACCTTTCAAAGCAAGATGTCTTTTTTCCAAGGACTGATCCCTCTTGAGGTACTCAACAAAGTAGCTCCGTTTCCTTGCTTTGTTCTAAGTACTGCTTCCTGGTCCAAATACAAGTTTCTCATGAGCACAATCAGGTGTTCTGGGATTCCCATTTTCCTCAAGGTTAGCCACAATTTGTTATGACCCACACAGTCAAATGCCTTTGCATAGTCACTGAAACACAGATAGACATTCCTCTCATACCCATTGTTTTCTGCTAAGATCCGTCCAATATTGGCAATAATGTCTCTAGTGCCACGTCCTCTTCTAAACCCAGCTGTGTTTCTGGTAGTTCTCTGTTAATGTACTGTTGCAGTAGTTTTTGGGTAATAGTGGCTTAGACAGTATGGATATTTCCATAAATTCATTGTGTTTACTTTCCTGCCCTTCTGCTTGCTGTGTAATATGGAGCACTACTTCATGCTTTAAATTAATTTTAATGGAAGATTACAGAGACTTAGAGTTTCCATTCATTCAATGTTGCACTTTTAAAACATTTATTATTATTATTATTATTAATTTTAATGACAATTTACAGATTTTGGATTTCCATTCATTCATTGTTGCACTTCTTTCCCTGCTCACCCATCCCTTCCAGTTCATTCTTCTCTTTGAAAAGTAAAAGAAAAATTCTTTCATTGTTTTACAATCCCTCCCTCCAAGTCCACTCCACTGTGCAGCCTTCATTCTGGACTCCTGTCATGACAATAATACCTACTCATATATCCCTTTTAAACAGTTCTCTCCCTCATCTGTTTCAATGCAGTATACATTATTTATTCCCTTTTTCTCAGTCTTCCCTCAACCCTGATGTCAGTCCTGTGCCACAACAGTGGTCCTATGCAGTATTTATCCTTTTGTGACTGAGATATTTCACTCAGCATAATGTCTTCCAAGGTCACCCATTTTGTATACTATTTCATGAGTTCCTTTTTTTTTTTTAGTACAGCATAGTACTTTATTGTGTGAATATACCAGAGTGTCTCTATCCATTAATTTCTTGATGGGTACTTGGGTTGTTTCCAACTCTGCTAATGTGAACAAAGCCACAATAAACATGGGTGTGAATGATTTTTAATGATTCATTTATTGCTGCACAGTCTTGTCCTTCCCTCTCCCTACTTTCTTCCCTAGTCCTCTTTGCAATGCATCTGTTGTTCCAGATTGCTGTCATACCTATAATGCCTAATCATTTCTTCCTTTTGGACCATTCTTCCCCTCATCTGTTCTAATGCTGTGTTCATTATCTCTCCACTCTAAAAATATGGAATGCTTCACAAATTTGTGTCATCCTTGCACAGGGGCCATGCTATTATGTACTGTCAAAGCAAGCACAAGGCTGTAAATCTTTATGGGAGATTTACCAGTTTTCTCCCACTTGAGTGGTGGATGTATTTGAAATTCTCATTTTTCGGTTGGTAGTCCAACACATAACATACTATATCACAATGTCTTCTTATTTAAAAAAAACAGATCGTGTTGATTATAGAAAGAATGAAAGGAACATGCTGTTAGAGGAACAGATTTGAACCTTGTTATATCCTGTGTCATCCCCACAATCTTTGCCAAGCTCATGTTTATTGTTACTGCCACCATGCCAATCCATCTTGTTGAAGGTCCTTCTCTCTTTCTTTGACCCACCTTTTCCAACATGATGATATCTTTTCTCAAGGACTGACTTCTGACAATATTCCCAAAGTATATGAGTTCAAATTTCACCATCTTTGCCTCTAAGGAGCACCTGGTGGCACTTGCTCCAAGACAGACCTAGTTATCATTTTGGTAGCCCATGATATAGTCAACACTCTGCACTAATGCTACAACAAAGGCATATGTAATTTTTAATAAAATGCATTTTACTTAGGCATAATTATCTAGAAGAGACTAAAATCATCAAGTTGTTGTACCTATGAGTAGGATCACCATATGTGATATCATAGCTGATAGATGCTGACTGTGAAAGTATGGTGTACTGCAAAACCCACGAGAACTGCTGTTAGCAACAAGCTTTTCCAAAATCAATTCTTGGGCAAATTTCCAAACAGATCAAATTCCTTTCTAGTCACCAACGTTCTAGTTCTGGAAAGTAGTTTACAACCATGGGCGGGGGTGGGGTGGAAATTACGCTTATATGTAAAATGAAATCAGAGTCCAGGTTTAGATAATTTTACAAATTTTCATCTGTATAAAATTGTCTGGTGGAGCATTTGAAAGTAGGGCATGGGACTTTTCTGCATCATGTGATACCTTCTACATATTTTTTTACAATGAAATGTGCGAGGAGCTAGAGTCAGAAAATCAAAAGGGCCGGACTCACTCAGCATTTCTTAAGCTCAAGGAACTGAAGAACAGATTCAAACCTAGAGTTGCTGTAATCAAGGATGCTTTGGGCAGAATATTAAATGATCCAGGAAGTATTAAAAGAAGATGGAAGGAATATACTGAGTCATTATATAGAAAGGAATGGGCAGATACAGAGGAATTTAAAGAAATAACATATGAGCAAGAGCCTATGGTGATGAAGGAAGAAGTTCAAGCTGCTTTGAAGGAAATAGCAAAAAATAAGGCCCCAGGAATAGATGGTATACCAATTGAAGTATTTCAGATAACAGATGTTGCCCTGGATGTGCTCACCAAGTTGTGCCAAGAAATCTGGAGAACAACCACTTGTCCAACTGACTGGAAGAGATCTATATTTGTTACCATTCCAAAGAAAGGTGACCCAACTGAGTGTGGAAACTACAGAACAGTGTCATTGATTTCACATGCAAGCAAGATTCTACTGAAGATCATCCAAAAACGATTAGAACAGCACATCAACAGAGAACTGCCGGAAGTCCAGGCTGGGTTTAGAAGGGGTCGTGGTACTAGGGATATTGTTGCTGATGTTAGATGGATCTTGGCTGAAAGCAGAGAATACCAGAAGAATGTCTATCTGTGTTTCATTGATTATGCAAAGGCATTTGACTGTGTGGATCATAACAAACTGTGGCTGACTCTGAGAAGAACGGGAATCCCAGAACATTTAATTGTGCTAATGCGAAACCTGTACTTGGATCAAGAGGCAGTAGTCAGAACAGAGCAGGGCAACACTGCATCATTCAAAATTGGGAAGGGTGTACGCCAGGGATGCATCCTGTCTCCATACCTTTTCAACATGTATGCAGAGCAGATTATCCGAGAAGCTGGGCTCTATGAGGAAAATTGTGGCATCAGGATTGGTGGAAGATCTATTAACAATCTGCGTTATGCAGATGACACAACCCTGCTTGCTGAAACTGAGGAGGACCTCAAGCACTTGCTGCGAAGGGTCAAGGACTGCAGCCTTCAGTATGGACTGAGGCTCAATGTCAAGAAGACAAAGATTCTCGCCACTGGACCAATTGGCAGCGTCAGGATGGATGACGAAGAGATTGAGAGTGTTCACAGCTTCAGTTTGCTCGGCTCCACAGTCAACACTCTTGGTACCAGCAGTCAGGAAATCAAAAAGCGTATCGCGATGGGAAAGTCTGCTGTTAGGGACCTCTCAAAAGTACTCAGGAGCAACAGTGTCTCTATGGAGACTAAGGTGTGCCTGATACAGGCCATGGTCTTTGCAATCGCTTGTTATGCATCAGAGAGTTGGACAATGACTAGGGAGGACAGAAGGAGAGTGGATGCTTTTGAGCTGTGGTGCTGGAGAAGGGTACTGAATGTACCATGGACTGCCAGGAAAACAAACAGATCCATCTTGGAGAGGATTAAACCAAGCTACTCCTTGGAGGCAAGGATTCTGGGGCTTCGTCTGACATACTTTGGACATGTTGCCAGGAGGGACAGGTCCTTGGAGAGGGATATCATGCTTGGGAGGGTGGAGGGACAGCGCAGGAGGGGAAGACCCTCTATGAGATGGATTGATTCAGTGACTGGGGTAATCGGGATGGGTGTGTCAGAGGCGGTTCGGTTGGCGCAGGATAGAGCAGGGTTTAGGGCTGTTGTGCATAGGGTCGCTATGAATCAGAAACGACTCGACGGCACATAACAACAACAACAACTAACACCCCAACCCCATTTTCCAAAGTCGCAAGAGCTCTCCATTCAGTGTGACAATCAAATATGCCCCCAACAAATTTCTGAAGTATCCTGTACTGAGTGGTTCTACCTCCATTGGGAGCCACTCAAGCCAGTCCCACCCAGTCGTTTTTCTAGGCTAGGCTAGTGAGACTCAGAGGGAGAATTTAAAATAGCTACCTATTACTTTGATTGCTTGACCACTTTAATTTCCACTTTCAACCTCATGATCACTGTGGGAAATGCCTTGTTAGTATGTGGTACCTGCCCTGCCACATTTGACTTATTCATGCATTCCTTTCTGTCCCTACACGCCATCTTTCTTCCCTCCCCCTCCCACTTCCCCAACATCCAATCCATTAATAAGAACTATTGGCTTTATTTTCACTACATGCAGCTAAAGTGGCCTTCCACTGCTTTCCTCACTTCCACTCTTGGCCAACTACAATCTATTATACTCATAAACAGCCAGAAGAGCATTTTCAAAATCGCATCAAGCCAATCCTGTTTCAGCTTTCCAGAGGCTTTCTAAGACACTTGGAACGAGCTACAAATTCCTCTTCCTGACCTACAAGGCTTTACATGATCCGGCCTTATTTCTTTCCTCTCCTCACTGTGCTCTAGCCACATGGGCCTCCTATGAGTTGATTCACACATGTTCCTGCATCAGTTCCTTTATACCGACTGTCCCTTCCACTTGGAGTCTTGGGCCAGATCTTTGGAGAGCTGACCCCTTATATCTGTCCACATTCCACTTTCTTAGACACCATCCCTGACTACTTTATTGAAGATAACTCCACGTCCCTAATCACTTTCTACCCTCTCTATCTTCTTTTTGTTTTTTATTTTTTTTAAATGTAATCAAGTTGTTTTTTTTTAATTTGAATGAAGATTTACAAACCTTATTGTTCTTCATTAAATCATTCATAGACATTTTGTTTTATAGGATTAATCACCATTGATTAATATAATTAATTGCAACACCTAATAATCCCCTTTTTGGGAATTGCCTTTACATTCACCCAACTTATTGGTTGATTAGTTTTTACTCCCCTCTCCCTCTTCATTCTTGTGACCATGTTTGGCTGTTTGCTTGCTTGTCTGTGTACGTACTAGACTGGGCTACACAGGAACAGAGAATGGATTGCTCTCATTTTTCATTGAAGCCCTGGGCTTATGACAGTAATAGAATTGCTATTTGATGTTTTAAATAAATGGAGGAAAACCTAATATAATCTTAAAATACCCTTTGAAATCTTACCCCATAATTTAAAAAAATTTTATGATTTTTTTTTTTTTTTGTGTGTGTGTGTGCACCATCAAATCAGATCTGCCTGGTACAGGAGGAGATTGCCCCTCCTTCTCTAGCAGAGCATCTGGTGGATTCAATCCTCACACCTCTGGGATTGCAGTGTAGCTTCCTGCCACTAGGTCACCAGAGCTCCCTTCTTCCCCATCAATTTTACAACTTAACTCAGAGAAACCTTTCTTTTCTGGGTGCCTAGACTTTAATCTATAAGGCTAAGAATGTATTGACAGCTGAATGTTCTGCCTTTTCGACCAGAGAACTGGAAAGGACTCAATTGGCAGAGGGGGTTAGTGAGAGGAAGAATGATGTAGTTGTATAGAGACTTGAGCAAAGGATAGAAAGATGGAGAGAACATTTTTGTGGAATTGGTAGGTGGCCAGCACATGTTCTTGGGATTCAGGTTCCTGACTTGTTTTCTTTTTGTGTGTGCCCATACACACATACGCATGACTTTTTAAACACCCACTTTACCGAAGTATACTTTACCTGCAATTCAAACAATCTATTTTAAGTATACAGTTTGATGAGCTTTACAAATGTCTACAATTATGCTACTGTCACTGTAGTCAAGATACAGACACTTCGGTCAAGCTAAAAAGTCTCATCTGTTTCTTAAGTTCCACACAATACTCCAGATTCTTTCCTTAAACATACCTTTGCTGAGGTAGAATTACTATTCAATACACTGCGCATATTTAAAGTGTGCAATTTGGGATACTTTGACCTATGTATATACCAGGGAAACTGTCACCACAGACAAGATAGCACATCTGTCACCCCATAAAAATTCCTCTCTCCTTATTCCCCAGTCCTGGTGACCACCTATCTGCTGTGCTTTTTATTGTGGACTTTCTCTTTGTCTGATTTCTTTTATCCAGTATAATTGCTTTGAGATTCATCCCTGGTGTCTCATGCTACCCGTGATTTGGTCCCTTTTCTTGCTGCGCCTGATTTCATTCCGCCATCTGTCATGACTGGTCATATTTGTGGTGGCTTGTGTGTGGCTGTGGTGCTGAAGGCCTTGCCACCAGTATTTCAGATACCAGCAAGGTGACCGATGGCGGAGAGGTTTCAACAGAGCTTCTAGATTAAGATAGACAAAGATGAAGAGCCTGAGGGTCTCCCTCTGACAGTTAGTTAGGCAGTGAATACAGAATAAACATGATCTAACTTGCTTTCTTTGACCATGTCATGAAAGGAGATCAATAACTGGAAGAGGACATCATGTTGGGTGAAGTACAAGGTGAGCAAAGCAGGGAAGACATTTGGTGAGATGGATCAGTGCAGTAGGTGCAATCTCACTCACTCATTGCTGTCAAGTCCGAGATGACTCATAGCTGGCCCTCCGGTGGGTTTCTGAGGCTGTAAGTCACATAAAATGAGATTACCCACCTTTCTCACTGGTGAATTCGAACCACCAGGGAGCCTTTGGGAGAGCAGCATAACTCCCTTTGGAGTACGGCACCAGAGCGCCTGCACTAGTGAGACTCAGACGTGGCAGTTATCATGAAGCTGATGCAGGACGACTGAGCCGAACCCAGCTCCTAGCTGACCCTCCAGTGGGTCTTTGGGAGTCTACAAATCACATGGGAGGAGCTTGCCTATCTTCCTCCTGTGGACAGCTGGTGGATTTGAACCCCCCTGAGAGGCCCTGGGCTTTGAATTAGTGGCTCTCCCTACAGAGTGCATCCAGGGTCCTTCTCAGATGCAAGGATGGTGAAGTTTTGTCTTACACACTTTGGGTTATCATGGGGGGGCAGTCTTTGAAAAAGACGTCATAGAGGATCAGCAAGAGAGGAAAACCCTCAACAAGATGGATTGACACAATGACTGCAACAGGGGGCTGCAGCGTGCTGGAGGTCTTGGTGATGGAGCAGAGGAGGCCCTCCTTCTGATTTGTTGTGCCCTGGTCGCTGAAAGTAATAGTTGACTTGACAGCACTGAACAATAACACCTCAGAGTTGCATGAACTGAAGTCAACTTGTTGGAAATGATGTATCTTCTTAAATCGAATTTTTCATTTTACAAACTGGCCACAGTTTGCTTATCCATTCATCTGTCGATCTGTAAGTAGTTGGACTGTTTCCAGTTTGGGATTAAGCTATGGACACTTGTATGAATAGATAAAGTTGTTGTTTTTTTCTTTTGATAACTATATGGGAGTAGAATAACTGGAACATATATTACTGTAAACTCTTACTAATAGATTTTACTTTTGCTCGAGGCTATCCATTTAGGTGAAAACAAGAAGCTTGGTTCCCTCCTTCCAGAGCCCTCTGCTCCTGTGGAGTCTTGCTCGTGCATATTGAGTGGTGGCCTGAGAGCACACCTTTCCTTTCTGAGCACGTTGCATTTGAGAAGCACTGTTAGCTTACATAAGCGCGCTGACCTCCTGCTTCTTTCAGGGAATCTTTCGCAAGTGCAACCCTGCTGCCTCTCGTCTGGAATGTTAAATGCTGGAAGAGTTGTCTGGCTTAACAGTCTGATCAAAATATGTCTGTGGGTGGACAAGGTCGGTGATTGACCCGATGGAAGGAGAACTTCAGATGAAGAGACAGCAGAGCCACAGGGAGAAGTTGGAACGGGGCCCATGTGTTTAGAGCAGCTTGAAGACAGCATCACCTGGGCAGCATATTTTAACATTTAGATTTATTTTTGAAAAGGAAATGTATCCAGGTGGTTCTAAATGCAAAAGCCAGAGGATAGAGTACCGTGAAAGAACATTCCCTCACACAAGTCCCTATCCACCAAGTTTCTCTCCTCAGAGACAACCATGGTACTGTTCTTTGCATGTTCTTTTAAAGATTTGCATATATAAGGGCATATATGCATATCCTGAATGTGTGTGTGTGTGTGTGGTTTCTTTTACAATGAGTGTTAGTAGATTAAAACATTACAGTACCTTTGAAAAAAATTTATCTTTTTATATCTTAGTGTTTAGTAACATGTAGTTGTTAGTAGTTACGAATTTGGCCCTGAAACATAGGAATCCAGGTACAGAATCCATAGGTTCCCCTCCTTTACATTTTATTTATTCTGTAGTTGAGAACATACATAGTAAAATATATACACCAGTACAGCAGTTCCTTAATCAACAATTTAATATCACTGTTTACATTCTTTGAGTTGTGCAACCATTTTATCTTCCTTTTCTGAGATGTTCCTCTCATTGACATCACCTCACTGCCCCTTAAGGTTCCTAGGTAATATTTCAAGTTGCTGTTAGCAGTCGGCTCCCATTTAGATAGTTCTTAAAAGTACACCATGTTTAAGGCTGATCTTTTTTACTTAGTAAGATAAGCTAATATTCAGTTTTAAGAAATTTTTAGGGGATTTTTTGTTTGTCTTAAGGTTTAAAGGTTGTATCAGGTCCATTTGAACCAAACCAGGATATACTGCATTGTTTAAACTCAGGAAAGCTTTGTGTTAGGGTTGTATATTTTCTCCACACTCATCCAATTTGTATGCTGAGCACGTAGTTCTAGAAGCTAGACTACGTGAAAAAGAATGTGGCATCAGGATTAGAGGAAGACACATCGGCAACCTGTGATATACAAATAGCACAACCTTGCTTGAGGGAAGTGAAGAGGATTTGAAGGACTTATTGAAGAAGATCAAAGACCACAACCTTAGTATGGATTATACATCAACAAAAAAATCCACCCCAAATGCTCACAATTGAACCAATTGGCACCATCATGATAGCTGGGGGTGGGGGGGGGGAATGGAAATTGTCAAAGATTTAATTTTGCTTGGATCCACAATCAACATTCATGGTAGTGACAGTCAATAAATCAAAATATGCATTGCATTGAGCAAATCTGCTGTCAGAGACTCTTAAAAGTGATCAAGAGCAAGGATGTTAGTTTAAAGACTAAGACTGAGCCTCACCCAAGCCATGATATTTTCAGTTGCTTTGCATGTATATGAAGGTTGGCAAAGAATAAGGAAGACCGATGGAGAATTGATGCCTTCAAATTGTGTGTTGTCAAAGGATATTAACTGAATGGACTTTTTAAAAAACAACTCTGGGAGAAGTTCTGCCAGCCAGCTCCTTAAAAGTAAGGATGGTGAGACTTCATCTCACGTAGTGTCCAGTCCTTAGAAAGAGATACCATCCTGGGGAGAGTAGAAGGTCCATGAACGAAAGGAAGGCAGGACCTCAGTGAGATGGGTCAGTACCCTCACTACACCAATGGGCACAGAGGGAAATGTGAGGACGGCATAGGATTGGATACAAAGGGTTGCTATGAGTTGGAATCATGTTGCAACAATGTTGTGTACAGGTGCTTTGACTCCGAATTAACTCAGAGCTGACCCTCCGGCAGGTTTTCAGGAGCTGTAAATTGTACAGGAGGAAACTGCTCACCTTTCTCTCATGAAGCAACTGGTGGACTCAAACTACTATGGTGGTTTAGTGGTAAGGAGTTGCTCTGCCAACCCAAAGGTATGTGGTTTGAAGCCACTACCTGTTCCACGGGAGAACAATGAGCACATCCTCCAGTGGATTTACTGCCTCTGAAAAACCTGCCGAAGGATCAGCTCTGGGTTAGTTCTGACTTGATGATACACAACAATACGGCAATAGTTTCAAGGATTCAACTACTTTTCATGAATTCAAAAAGTCCATGAGACTCTAAAATGATATCTTATATTTTTGATCCATTTTGATTTTCGTTGCCTGATCTGGAATCTCCAGTGAAACATGTTTGGCCTCACAGTGAACGGCAGGCTAGACTTTCACCTCAGAACCACCGCTGCCTGAGAGCTTGGTCCATTGTGCTGTGGAAAGAACCCTCTCATTCTTTTTGTGTTCACTCAGTATTCCATAACACCTTTACTTATTTATCCAGTTTGGGCAGCATTTCACTTGTGGATATTGGTAGAACAATAGAATAACTGGGTGAATAATTTTCATTTTCTCAGTAAATCATGACAAAGCGACAAATGGCTTGTCTTGACCTACTGAACAATCTCAGTGAAGGCAGACTGAAAGGAAGGTTGCATTGCTAAGATCTTAATTGCCAAAGAATTCCTAAAGTAGTGATTTTTAAACTTTGATGTCTATAAGAATTACCTGGGGAGCTAATTAAAAGTGATGCTAAGCAGGCTCTCCCCAGAAACTGCATCACTGGAGCTGGGGATGGGGGCAAGCACAGGATTCTGATGTGGATGATCTTCAGTCCGAAGCTTGAGAAAGACCGTGCTCTGCAGAGAGAACAGAGCTTTCTGCTGAAGGAGCAACTGAATAATTCATTAATTCAAATTATTAAAATAATTTCATTCTCATACTTTTAAACCTAAAAGATAACAGATAAATGGTTTTCTTCCTCCACCCCCAAACAGTTGAAAAGGATATTCAATGAAATCTAAGCCTGTCTTTGAAGAGTAATGCAATCCCTACCACAGGACTGGCACTATCAAGACTGAGGAAACGGCCTTGGGCCTGGTTAGAGGCGATGTGGTGGGCCAGGAAGAGCAACGGATTTGGACTTGGAAGCTGTAGGTCAAATGCTTTCTTAAATACTAGCCACTAACTCAGGATTTTAGATGTATTCTGTCAGTCTTAACAACAGCCCATTTTAGAGATAGAAAAACTGAAGTTGAGAGATCCAGTAATTTGCCTGGGGTTTTTAATGTCAGATGTGGTGTATTCTTTAAGCTATTGCCCCTTACATCCTACTTTGGAAGTACTAATCATTTAGGACCCGGACAATTTTTGGAAAATCACTTAGCAACTATTATTTCCTTGGCCCTCAATAACAATTTATGGAAACAACTTTTTATTGTCTTTCATACTTTGTAAACGCCTCAAGGACATGGCTGTGGCCTGCTCTCCACCCTCCACCCAGCTCTCTCAGCCTGGGCAGACAGTGAGCGCTCAACTAATTGAACAACAATGGAGCTAGAGAGAAGTTGAGTCTGATTAGTGCTGCACTTCACAATTTCTGATTTTTATTCAATTGTTTTAATTTTTAATGATTTTTTTCTAATTACAGACTAATTCATGCTCAGTGGCAATCAGAATAAAAGAATAACCTCTGTAATTTTATCAAGCTGGAAAGGAGGGGGCCTTCCTGACCATTCTCCGATCTTGTCTGTTTCTCTGTACCTTATTCATCTTTGTGTTCTTAGTTTTCCTTTGTAAAACAATACGTAATTACCTCTACTCACAGGGCTCCAGAGAGCCTCTGCAGGAGATTTTGATCTGCATAGAACCAAGGATACCCTGGGCTGCTTTTTGTATGTGAAAAGAAAGTGATGACAGCATTTCAGGAAACGCTGAAGAGCTTGCTGTACGGACAGAATGAAGAAATGCGGCACGGTTTAGAACTGAGAAAGACTTATGTCAGGGCTATATCTTCTCTAGTTATTCCATCTGTATGCTGAACAAATTATTCGAGAAGCTGGATTGTAGGAGGAAGAATGTGGCATCAGGATCGGAGGAAGATTTAACAACAACCTGCATTATGCAGAGGGCATACCTTGCTTGCTGAAAGTGAGGAGGACTTAAAATACTTGCTGCAGAAGATCAAAGACTACAGCCTTCAATATGGGTTACATCTCATCATTAAGAAAACAAAAATCCTCAGCACTGGGCAAAGAGGAAACATCTTGATAGTTGGGTAAAAGATTGAAGTGTCAGTTATTTCATTTTACTTGGACCCACAATTAACACTCATGAGTATAAAATCACAATAAGTATTGCGTTAAATCTGCTGTCAAGAACTTCTTTAAAGTGCTAAAAAGTGTAGATGTCAGTTTAAAGACTAAGGTGCACTTGATCCAAGCCATAATCTTTTCAATTATTTGCTATGCATGCAAAAGTTAGACAATAAGTAACTGATGCTTCGAACTGTGGTGTTGGCAAAGTGTACTAAATATCCGAAGGCCTGAAAAAAAGAACGAAGAAGTCTGGATAGGAGGAAGTGCAGCCAGGGTGCTCCTTAGAGTCAAGGGTGGTGAAACTTCTCACGTACTTTGGACATGTTGTTAAGAGGGGCCAGTCCTTGGAAAAAGACATGAAAGGTGGAGGGTCAGTGAAAGAGAAGAAGACCCTCAAGGAGACAGATTGACAGTGTTGTAATAATAGGTCAAAATGCATTGGAACAGATGAAAACACCTTCTAAAAGGAATGCATGATTAGGCATTACACATACAACAACAGCCCAGAATAAGAGGTAAATCTTTGCAAAGAGGGCTGGGCAGGGGGATGGTAGGTAATTATGCAACAATGAATGGATATTGAAAGACAAAAGTGAACTGGGGAAGGGGAAGAAGGGGCAAAATGAGCAACAATGGATGAATGAAAATCTAACTTACAAATCACAAAATAAAATTTTATTAAAAGAAATAATAGGTCCAGCATATCAGAGATGGTGAAGATGGTGCAGGATAGGCCAAGGCTCACACATGTTGTTCACAGGGTCTCTATTAACTTTATGGCTCATAACAACAGGTAGGATCTGAAGCCTGTCATGTGTTCTATGCCAAGGGAGCCTTAAGACATGTCCACCTAGTTTGCTGTGCTGATGTGAGCCACCCCGTGGTCTCCCCTGGGGTAGCAGGACTCCTGCTGAGGTCTTTCTCCAGGAGAGACTGCTCCTAAGAAACTCACTGTTGCCTTTGACCATGCTTCTTCTTCTTGTTACAAGCAGTCAAGTCAGCTATGACTCACAGTGACTCTATGAACAATAGATGTGAACCTTGCCCTGTTTTGTGCCATCCTCAGCATCCTTGATTGTACTCAAGCTCATTGTTGAAGTCACTGTGACAATGTATCTTGTTATCTCTTACATTGACCCTTCACCTCTCCCAGCAGGATGTCCTTCTCCATGAACTGGTTTCTTCTTACAATATACTCAAAGTATGTGAGATGGGGTTTTCCTATCCTTGTTTCCAAGGAGTACCCTGTTCACATTTTCTCCAAGACAGACTTGTTTGTTCTTTTCGCAGTCCATGAATATTCAATACTTTTCTCCAACGTCACAACTCGAAGACATTGCTTCTTCTGTTATCCTTAGTCATTGTCTAACTTTTAGATGCGAAAGAAGTAACTGAAAAGACCAAAGACTTGGATCAGGGCACCTTAGACTGATGTCCTTGCTCCTCAGCACTTTGGAGAGGTCCCT
>NW_006399902.1:5021962-5055023 GCF_000299155.1 Elephantulus edwardii | reverse complement strand
GGAGAAAGGATATAGCTTTGATACTCACCTTTCTTGATTTTAAACAATGGAGCCTCCCTTGCTGTATTCAGACAACAGCTTATTGGTTTAGATATGGGTTTCACATGAGTACAATTAAGTGTCTTAGGATTCCCATTCTTCTCAATGTTAACCATAATTTGTTGTGACCCACACAATCAAATAGTCAATAAAATACAAGTAGACAAATTTCTGGTATTCTCTGCTTTCAGCCAAGATCCATCTAACATCAGCAATGATATCCCTGGTGCCTGGCCTCTTCTAAATACAGCTTGAGTTTCTGGCTATTCTCTGCCAATGTACTGTTCTAGCCTCTTCTGAATAGTCTTCAGCAAGATTTTGTTTGTATGTGATATTAACAATATTGCTTAATAATTTCCATAGTCTGCTGGATCACTGTTTGGAATAATGGGAACAAATATGGATCTCTTCCGGTCCCTTGGCCAAGTAGACAGAAATCTGACTTCCCGCTATGATAATCCTTACCATAAGCAAGCACAGTGACCATGCTAGTTCTCACTATAAGCAAACCTGTTGACCTCTTTTTCTCCTGTGGTCTCTTTTGAGTCCGGTTAATGTGGAAGTGAGTATCTCTCTCTCTATCTATCTATCTATCTATCTATCTATCTATCTATCTATCTAATTATCTGTGGTGGACTAGTGGTGAAATTCTGTGCTGCAATCCTAAAAGCACATGGTTCGATTCAGCTAGCTGCTCTGTGGGAGAAGGATGGGAAATCTCCTCCTGTGTGATTACTGCCTCTGAAAATCCACTGGAGAGTTGGCTGTGGCTTGGTTCTGACTTGATGGTACACAACAACAACAATAACAACAACAACATACATAGCTAGACATAAATATAGATATAGATATTCACATGTAAGTACAAACTTATGTTTATACATGACATTAACTCTAAAGATGAACTCATTGCACTTGAGGGGAACTGATTCATAGCTGACCCTCCAGTGGACTTTCAGAGGCTGGAAATTGCACAGGAGATTGTCCATCTTCTGCCACAAAGTTGCTCATAGATTTGAACCAACAGAGAGGTACCACCTTTGGGTTAACAGAGCAAATCCCTGTGGACACACCATCATAATTCTCTCCATGTAGAATTGTTGTTGTTATGTGTGGCCAAGCTGAAACTGACTCATAGCTAACCCTCCAGAAGATTTTCAGAGGCTGTAAATTTCCCAGAAGATTGCTTGTCTTTCTCCTGTGGAGTAGCTGGTGGATTCAAACCACCCACCTTTGGACAATTCCTTACCACTAAGCTACTAGTGGTATTTGACCCATCAAATTAGGTCATTGTTTATATGCTGATATTTAACTTGATTTTTCCTCCTAAATAAGAATACATAAACAGGTTCCCAGGTCAGTAAGTACAGCTTTGCATCATGATTTTTAATGACTGCACAGAATCCTTTTTTTTTTTTTATGGTAAGAAAAATTTATATTTAGAATTAACCAGCTAAACTCAGTTTAGAAGATCCCAATTTTGTTGACAAAATACAATGCATCATAGTCAGGAGCAAGTTGAATATAGGCTGCTCTCTCTCCCTCAGGCCCAATCAAGGTGTTGCCCATGGCCACATCAATGTCATAGAGCTTCTTCAGAGTTTGTTTGATTTGGTGCTTATTGGCCTTGACATCCACAATGAACACAAGTGTGTTGTTATCTTCTATCTTCTTTATGGCTGACTCAGTGGTGAGAGGAAATTTGATGATGGCATAGAGGTCAAGCTTGTTTCTCTTGGGGGTGCTCTTCCAGGATTATCTGTGCTACCTTCAGAGTCTCAGTGTCTTAGGCTGCTGTAAGGTGGGTGAAATCCTAGTATTCTTTTTGTGTGTGTTGTTGTGGATGCCCTTCAGTCTGCCTCTTGGCCCTTAATGTCTTTTCTTTGGGAGGGGTAAGGGCTTCCTTCTTCACTTTTGAAACCATCTTCGCAGAAAGGAAGAATCCCATATTATATGTGAACATAACCCTTTTGACCAATTCCAGATTGATTAGCATATAGATTATTTCCAATTTGTTATTATAAGCAAGCTTGTGGCAGGCATAATAATAATAATGATACCATTTATTGATTCAGATAAAATGCTAAACTTTTTACAAGTATTACTAATTTAATTCTTGCAACAATCCTAAAAGAAAATGCAATTATGATACCTGTTTGTAGAGTTTCCAAGAGGCTAAATTAATTGTCTACATCATCTATCTAGTGAGAGACAATGTTGGGATTTGAATAGAATTCTATCTAATTCTTTTTTTTTTTAATTATTATTTGAGTGAAAGTCTATGAAGCTATTCCACTACTTGAAATATACCCTGAGAATATGAGAACTGAGCCACAAATTGAGATTTGTACACCAGTGGTCATAGCATTATTCACCATCACAAGAACATGGAAATAGCCCAGTGTCCAGTCACAAACAAATGGATTGAGAAATTATGGTACATTCACACAATGGAATACTATGCAGCACACAGGAACAATGATTTTGTAAATTATTACCTAACTTGGGAGGGACTGGATAGTATTATGCTGAGTGAACGAACTCAGTCCCACAAGGATAAATATTATATAAAACCGTTATTGTACAATAAGTATAAGGATCCAAGAGAGGTGGGAGAGGCTGGTGAGGAGAGGGACGAGGATGTGTAGGGGATGGGGGATTAATCATGGGTTGTACAATTTGATGGGGGGGGGTGAGGGAAATGGAAAGAATTTGTTCGAATTTGTATTGGCATTTTGTAAATAAACCAGTAGGGGGAAAAAAGTCTATAAAAGAAATTGGTTTTCCACTCAAACATTCATACACATTTTATAACATTAGTCACAATATTCACAATGTACTAACACTTCCTCTTACTCTGTAATTTTCATTTCTATGAATCCTTCTATCCTATTCTGTCCTGTCTTCTTGGCTTTATTCTAGGGTAGATGCTGCTCTCTTGACCTTAAGTGGTTGGCTGTTCTGAGGAGTGAGCACCTTCCCGATATTAGTTTCCCTCGTGGACCTGTCTACTGTTTGGCTAGGGAGTGCTGGTGGTTTAGTGCTAAGAAGCTGTGCTGCAATCTCAAAGGCAGTTTTGAATTCACTGGCTGCTCTGTGGGAGAAGGATGGACAATCTCCTCCTGTGCGATTTACTGCCTCTGAAAACCCACTGGAGGGTCAGCTCTGGGAGGTTTCAACTTGATGGTACTTAACAACAACATAACAATTGTTTGGCTCAAAGTTGCATCACGAGGGTAAGTTTTTTCCAGGTTTGAAGGGCAACTGAAGGCCACATGCCTTCCCTCCTTGATTTTGCTGCGTGTGTCTCTGCTACTGAAATTGTTGTTGTTGTTGTTATGTGCCGTCGAGTCGCCTGCGACTCATAGCGACCCTATGTACAACAGCCCTAAACTCCGCTCTGTCCTGCGCCAATCGCACTGTCTCTGATACTCCCATCCCAATTATCCCAGTCACTGAATCAATCCACCTCATAGAGGGCCTTCCTCTCCTGCGCCGTCCCTCTACCCTCCCAAGCATGATGTCTCTCTCCAAGGACCGGAGAGATCCTCACTACATGTCCGAAGTAAGTTAGACGGAGCCTCAGAATCCTTGCCTCCAAGGAGCCACCCGGTTTAACCCTCTCCAGCACAAATCTATTTGTTTTCCTAGCAGTCCATGGTATTCTCAGTACTCTTCTCCAGCACCACAGCTCAAAGGCATCAGTTCTCCCTCCAAACCAGGACTTCTTGTCATTGAGGCACTTCTGACTCACGGTGAGCCCAGGCCTCAGAGTGGGCCTGGTTCCACCGTGCTTTCTTCAATATTTGAGCACAAACCCAGAGACCTACTGAGACAGTCAATTCCTCTGTTGCAACCAAAGAATGGGTGCAAATGAGAGCATAATACTCCAGTTATGCAAAGAAAAAAAGCTGTTGGGGAGAGGAGGGATTTGTGGCCAAGCAGCCTGGAAGGTCCCTCATTAAGTTTTCTTGGAACCTAATTGGAGCCAAAAAAGTCCTGGACCCATTTCCTCTGAGAAAGTTAGTGTACTTGCCAAAAGCACTGAGTTTCCTGGGGACTGGCCAGAGGTCTTTGATCTGGGTCATGCCTGTCAGGGAGTAGGCCAAGGACTGCCTAAGGTCACATGCTCAAGTAGATGTTTTTCCTGGTAGCCACTCAGCCCCCAGCTGACAGGTTGGCATGGCCGCCTCGAGTTTTACGCTTTATAGCCAAACAGGGAACATTCTGCCATGGGCCTAGGTCCTTGGCCTCCTGGCTTACATACAATTTGGGGTAGCAGCCACTCAGAGGTGGCTCTTATGTTCATTAACTACTTATGACTGCCTCCTTTACAACAGTGGTTGCTGTGATGCTAAACACCATGACACTGATGTGCCAAATGTGATAATGGTTACCCGTGGTGAACAGTGTTTGGTGGAGCTTCCCAATTAAAACAAGTTTGGAAACAGGAGTGGCATCCACGTCCAAAATGGCTTGCTTCTGGAAACTCTATGAACGGTGCTCAGGCCTTTCATTCATGGGGTAGCTAAGAATTGTCTATGACTCGACGGCACCTAACAACAACAACCTTTACAACAGGGCCTGAGACATGGTAACATGCTCAGAAGCAGACCCAGAGCTATGGATTTAAGTGGCCATAGTTATTTATTTTTTTCTGTGTGATGCAAACAAGTACTCTACTACTAGGCAAAAGGTTAACAATTCAAACTCACTGGCAGACTTGATGATTGGCTTCTGAAAGGTCACAGCCTTGAAGATCTTATGAAGTAGCTGTACTCTGCCCACACAGTCACAGTCCTCCGTGAATTGAAATTGACTTGACAGTAACTAACAACAGTGGTTCTTTGGAGAGTACTGAAAGCTTAAGTAAAGAGGTGGAGAAAGGGAAGGCCTTTAGTCAAGGATGTGTTCTCAAACCAGCTGTTGTTAGTTTGTGACTGGAGGGAAATTCCCTGGGAGACTTTGCGAAATGTCTTACGATTATTATCAAACTATAGTTTGGAGGGAGGTGGGGTATTTATATACCTACTCCTGCTGGTCATCCTTGAGGAGAGAGAACTTTTGTAGTTTTTTGTTTGTTTGTTTGTTGTTTTTTAATGATTTAGTTTATTTTTCATTTCAATGAAATTGAGATGAGATTTTGGAATTCCATTCATCCATTGTTGCACCCTTCTCCCTGCACACCCCCCTCCCCACTTATGTAGTTTTTGAAAGACTTTGTAGTAATGGGATAAGAAAGAAGATGGAAGTTGGCTAGTACAGAGCAGAATGATGAGATCTCAGGGAAGAGGGTGGCAGGATCATCAGGCTCTGCTATGTGCAGGCATCTATACTCCTGGGGCCTAAAGCCCACTAGTGTGCTAAATCGGGTTACACTAAGCCACCACCCCACCCAGTCTTTAGCTGTAGCTGGAAGCAACATTATTTTTTTAAACGAGATTTTCTTTATTGAGGTAAATGGATATAGACTATTTTATACAGCATATTATTCAGTGGCATTACATCCACAATGTTGTGTAAACTTCATATTTATCTAGTTTGATAAAATTTTCATCACCCAAAAGGAAATCCATACTCATTAAACAGTCATTCCCCATTCTTCCCTCTCCTGCCCAGACCCTGGCAACCAACCATCTCCTTTCTGTCTCCCTTAATTTCTTTATTTTTGATATGTCATATAAATGGAGTAATAGAATATGTAACCTGAATAATGATATCTCAATTGGTATTCTGTCAATTCCTAGAGCCTTGATTTCTGCTAATACCTTCAGTGTAGGTTAGAGTTCTTCCTTTAATATCATTGCTTCTTCAAATTGATTGGATGTAAAAAATGCAATATTATTATTATTGTTTCTTATTTGTGTGAAGGCTTACAAATTATATTGATTTTTCATGCAGTCATTCATACACATTTTGTTTTATAGCACTGGTTACAATTGTTAATTATAAATAACTGGCAATTAATTATAATGTTTAATCAATCCCTTTTTGTGCATTGCCTTTTCCTTCTTCACCCACTTGATCTATTTATTGATTTTTCTAAAACCATTCATTTTATTTTGACATCTCCTTGACTTGTTCTCCATTTAGAAATTCTATAACTACATTTCTTATTCCCTCTTTTTGTATTGGAAGAGGACTTGAAGTACTTAAAGATGAAGCTCAAAGACTACAGCCTTCAGTATGGATAACAATTTAACATTAAAAAGCAAAATCCTCCCAATTGAAGCAGTAAGGGACATTATGATAAATGGAGTTCAATTGAAGTTGTGAAAAATTTCCTTTTACTTGGATTCACAATCAAAGCTCATGGAAGCATCAGTCAAGAAGTCATGTGATGTATTGCGCTGGACAGACCTGCTGCAAAAAAACCTCTCTACTGTGTCAGAAAAGTAAAGATGTCAGTTTGAGGACCCATGTGCTGCTGGCCCATCACGGTAGGTTCAATTATCTCATATGCATGTGAAATCTGGACAATGAATAATTTAAAATAAATGTGGTTATATGAGCACAGTTAAGTGTTCTGTGATTCCCATTTTTTGAAATGTTATCCATAATTTATTTGGAAGATAGAAGAATTGATGTACTGGAATTATGATGCTGGCAAAGAAGGCTGAATGTAATGTGGATTGTGAGAAGAATAAACAAATCTGTCTTGGAAGAAATACAGCCAGAATGCTCCTTGGAAGCAAGGATAGTAAGACTTTCATTTCGTGTATTTTGAACATGCTGTCAGGAGGGACCAGTCCCTGGATAAGGAATAACCACATAGACTGTGAGCGAAAAAGAGAATCTTCCACAAGATATGTTAACACAGTGTCTCCAACAATGACCTCAAACACAGCAATGATTGTGAGGGTGGTGCAGGACCAGACTGTGCTTCATTATGTTGTGCACAAGGTCGCTAGAAGTCAGAAACTGATCAGGAAGGCAAGCTCTACTTCAGTCCCACTGCATCTTACTTCCTCCACTTCTACCACCTTCAAAAGCATCTTGGTAACCCCCACATCCTGTTTTCAACACAACATGTTTGTAATGCAAATATATTGTTATTTCCCCACCCCACCCATCAAATTCCTTCCCCCATTCCCATCATTTCCACAATAAAATGCAAATTTTGTGCACTGATAGATGAAGTAGCTCCTACCTGCCTCTCTGACTTAATTTCTTACCATATTAGGCCTCATTCATTGAGGCCATTTAACACTCCATCTCAGACCTGTCCACAGACTCTTTCTTCTGTCTAGACCCCTGTCCCTATCTCTACATAGTCTTCCAGCTACTTCCTAAGCTCCCTTCCTGTCTCTGTCCAAATACCAACTTATCAGGAAGAACTTTCTAATGTTTTCCAATATTTTTTATAATAATTATTACCACTCCCCTTATTTGAAAAGTTGTTACTTTCTGTTTTACTGGTACCATGACTCCTGAAACTCACACATGATTCATGGTGATCCCGGTATAACAGAATGAAGTGCTGCTTGGTCTAGCACCATGTTCATGATTAGTTGTGAATCAGTTTATGGTCCATAGAGTTTACATTAACTGATTTTTGGAATTAGATTTCCAGGCCTTCCTGCCTAGTCTGTCTCAATCTGGTAGCTCCACAGAAACATGACCAGCATCATCGCAACTTGCTGCACTGGCCATAATGAAATTGAGTCTCCTGCTTGGAAGGTGAGAATTTGGCCAGTGTATTATCATTGTTCTCACATTTCATACACACTAAAGCACAAAGGTGGCTGACTTTTAGTTCACGGCCCTCAGGCCAGTCTTTCATTGTTTTTGTTCAGACATTCCTCTAGGTCATATAGCCCTGGTGTACAAGTTGCCGTCCCATGGTCACTTGTGGTTGCTTTGAGGCTGAACACTGTGACACAGATGTGTCAAATGCGTTAATGGTTGGCTACCCAGTGCGGACTGAGAGTGGGGTGGAGCTCCCCGATTAAACAAGCGTGGAAGGAGGAATGGCGTCCTCTTCCATAATAACTTGCCTCTGGAAACCCTATGAACTTGGAGAGAGGATGAAAGGCACCCAAGCGTCAAGGACTCTCCTTCATAGGGTCACTATGAGTCACCTGCGACTCTACGGCACTTAACAACAATAACAATAAAGCATAAACTTTAGAGAGCTCTGGTGGCCTAGTGGTGAGGAGTTGTGCTGCCAACCTAAAGGCACATGGTTCAAATGCATCAGCTACTTCTGTTAGAAAAAAGAACGCAAGGGTACGAGGGAGAGAAATAAAGAAACTGGTCCCAAGAAATGAACAGGCCTTTATTACACAGTCTGAGAGCAAGTGACCCAGCGCATAGCACAGGGACAGGATCGAAATGGCCCATGGGCAGTCTGGGGGGGGTGTTCTTTCTTATAGGGGTCCTGGGGAGGATTACGATGGTATTTCTTGGAATTGGTGTTGTTAATTACGTTAGCTTTGGACTATTTTGATCAGGCTCAGACTCTTATCAGGATCTATTGTCTGGTCTGGTCTTGATATGACCGGCTTAGGTGTTATCAAGTTTCTCAGGAAGTGATCAAGCTTGAGGGTGGTGAGGGTAGGGCAACTGCCGTATTCTTCCTTCAGCTTCATGGGAGAAAGAGGAGCAAATGTACTCCTGTGTGATTTACAGATTCTGAAAACTTGCTGAGGGACCACTATGAGTCGGTTCCAACTTAAAGTTACACAACAACAGCAACAACAAAGTCTAAACTTCAAAATAGGACTAAGGCATGTGACAGCCCTAAACATTGATAATTGGTGGCACCTCTTCTGCTGTTTATTCATGTATTCAAATGAGATACATGAGTTATGTCTGTATGTGTGAGTCTTAGCTATCTATGGTATAGCTTCTTTTAAAATGCAACCAAAATATTAGTGATTAAATATCAAAATGGCCTATGTCATTATGGAGGAAGGAGATAAACTGGGCTATAAAATTTTTAGTGGATGAGGTGCTAAAATTTTTACTATATACCACATTTTGTACAAAAAAGAAAATGGCATATATTCTACAACGAAGGAAATGAGTCTGTGAACTTAGTTGTTTCAATAATCTATAGAACACTGTTGATCTTCCACAATGAAAACTTGACTTTCATCAATTTAGCTTTTAAAATTTGTATTTTAATTTTGATGCTTGTCCCATAATAAAGGCTATAATTTTAAGTGAACAAATGAAAAGGTGTCATAAAAGAAAACTTAATGATCATAAAACAAATAATGCAACAAATGACTATTATTTTCTTTCTAGATAGAGTTTTCAACTCAAAAACATTTCTAGGGTTTGTTATTAAAATAAAATCCTCCAGTGATCTCATTACAATTAAGCTGCCAAATAATTTCTACTTCCATACTACTAAGGAAATTGAATAGAGCCCTTTTAAAAGCATTGCACATTGCGGGGATTTTGAGTCTCTTGAGGCATGATTATTAGCATTCTTTTTTTTTTTATTAGCATTCTGTTGTGCAGCTGTGGTCATCAAAGTTAGGATTATGTATAAAGCAATTTAAGATTGGGTAATGTTGGCAGGACCATGGTAGAGGAAAAAGAGATTGAGGTTGTTAACAATTACAGCTTGCCAGCTCCATAATAACAATTTTAACACTAGCAGTCAGGAAATAAAAGGAACTAACTGTACTGGGAAAATCTGCTGTCAGGGACCTCTCTAGAGTGCTGAAAAGCAATGATATCAGTCTAGAGACTAGGTGCGCCTACTCCAGGTCATGGTCTTTGCAATTACTTGTTATGCTTCAAGAGCTGGAGAATGACTAAGGATGATAGAAGAATCGATGCTTTTGAGTTGTGGTGCTGGTAAAGAGTCTTGAACATACCATGGACCACCAAGAAAACAAACAGGTCTGTCTTGGAGAGGGTGAAACCAAATTTCTCCTCTGTCTCACATACTTTGGGATTATGGCCAGGAGAGACTGATCCTTGGAGAAGGATATCATGTTCGGAAAGGTGGAGGGACAGCGCAGGAGAGGAAGACCCTTGAATAAGATGGACTGATACAATAACTGAGGCAATGGGGGTTGGTGTGTCAGAATTAGTGAGACTAGCTCAGAATAGGGCAGGGATCAGAGCTGCTGTACAAAGGGTCGCAGGTGACTCAACGGCACATAACAACATAACAACACCACAATGTTGTATTTTAGATTCTGGAATAATATATGCTTACATGAGTAAAATGTGTGTTTCTTTCCCGCCCCCTCCTGATTTTAGACTCTCATATAATTTCTTTTTTTTTTTTAATTCTTGTTGTATACCATCAAATCGGATCTGACTGGCAGAGAAGGAGATTGCCCCTCCTTCTCCAGCAAAACATCTGGTAGATTCATGCATCTTTGGGACTACAGAAATGTGTATTTCTTGAATATGTAAAGGTATTTGTATATAAGAATGAAATTGTTGTACTTTATATTTAAGCCATTGGGAAAATCTTGTAGTAATTACTTGTGTGTCTTCACGCATTCATCATCAGGTGTGACCATATTGTATAAGAAGGAATACATATACTAGGTACACCATCATAAACTTTCACACTACTTTTATTATAAGATTCAAGTATATATGATGGTGTAGTACATAGTTCCATGAACTTGACCTCTGGCACGTGTACTTCTGGAGCACTTGCCATTGACTGGGTATTTTCTTTTACTTCTGCTATGGCTAACTGCTTTTTTGGCAATACTTGCCAAAAATGTTTTGAAAATTTTAATAATCTTCTCTTCAATTATGCAAAACCCCTCATTTTAGCCAGTAAAAGTGTGTGCATTTCTTTAAATTTACTTTTGAATCCTGGAGAACTTGTACAATGAAAATGCTGCTATATATTAATCCATATAACCAACATAGATACTTAGGTTAGTGTTAGCAATTTGTTTTCAGTTTATCTTTTGGTATCTTCTTTTTGTTTGTGAGCTTCAGTGATCTCTTTTAAGACATCTAGAATCTGAGTGTACAATTCCAGAACTGCATTCATTGCTATAGTATTTCAGCTTGCTTGGTTCCACGATCAACACTCTCAGCACCAGCAGTCAAGAAATCAAAAGATTAATTGCGCTGGGAAAATCTTCTGTCAGCGACCTCTCCATAGTACGAAAGTAATATCTGTCTAGAGCCTAAGGTGCACTTGATCCAAGCCATAGTCTTTGCAATTACTTGCTATGCATTAGAGAACCGCATGATGACTAATAATGACAGAAGAATTGATGTCTTTGAGTTGTGGTGCTGGAAAAGAGTGCTGAACATACCACAGACTGCTAAGAGAACAAATAGGTCTGTTTTGGAGAGGATGAAACAGCTGCTCCATGGAGGCAAGGATTTTTAAATTGTGTCTCATACACTTCAGACATGTTACCAGGAGGGACTGCTCCTTGGAGAAGGTCATCATGCTTGGAAAGATGGAGGGACAGCACAAAAGAGGAAGACCCTGTATGAACTGGATTGACTTAGTAACTGTAGTAATTGGGGTAGGTGTGTCAGAGACTGTGAAACTGGCTCAGGATAGAGTGGGGTTCAGAGCTATGCATTGCAGGTGACTCAATGGCACATAAGAACAACAAAATACTTCCAGACATATATTAGAAAGGTATTTTGATATTTGATTTTTGCTTAATTGGCCTTCAGTGTGTACAGATGGTGAAAAATGTATACAGTAACTGAGCAGTAGGGAAAAAATCACCCTCTTCTGCACAATAGTCTACTGTGCTGCATCCTACAAGACTAAATGAACACACAACATATGATATGCAAACAGCATTTTATGATCTAAAATTTTCTGTTCTGTGCCTTTATATTCAGTGACATATTGAAAATATTGTCATAGGACTGGCTTCTGTATTTGAAAGAAAAAAACAACGTTGTATACTGCATTGAAACAGATGAGGGAGAGAACTGTTTAAAAGGGATACATGATAAGGTATTATTGTTATGACAGGAGTCCAGAACGAAGACTGTATAGTGGAGTGGACTTGGGGGGAGGGATTGTATAACAATGAAAGATTTTTTTCTTTTACTTTTCAGAGAAGAGAGAACTAGGTGGGGGGCAGAGGGGCAGGGAGAAAAATGCTACAATGAATGAATGGAAATCCAAAGTCTCTATAAACTTTCATTAAAATTAATAGTAATAATAATAAAGTTACTCATAGCTGATCCTCATTTGAGTTTTCTGAGCCAGAAACTGCACAAGAGTTAACAGCTTATCCGTCTCCTGTGGAGCAGCTGGTAGATTTGAAATATGCACCATTGTATTGGTAGTGTGATTCCCTACCACTAAACCACTAGAGCACCCTGGTTATTGTAGGTATATATCTTAAAACAATATTTGTTTGATCTGTATAAGACAGATGAAGATTGGAATCTAAAGACATACTGAAAAATCAAGCTTCACTCATTTCACTGAAAATAGTTGAACTTTATCATTGGAACTTATTTAATAAGTTTATGAATTGTTTACACATTGTTTTAGACATGTATGATGGGTTGCTTCCTTCTGTGTTAGTAGCATCTTTTGAGATACCTGCTAAAAATGGATCAAACAGAGCAAATCAAGTGAATACCATTTTTATGGGGAGCCACAAAATTAAACACTTTTCTGTTGGAGAGATATACTATGTTCAGCGATTATTATGATAACGGAAACAATGAAATGCAAAATATCCTTCCTGTTTGGATGTTCTTCTAATGAGTTTGTTTTTGCAGTTCATGAGTTAAGACAAAAACTGAATCTTTAGTTTACATGTGACAATATACAATCTGCACGAAGTTAAAAGTTTAAATGTTTAGCAATCATATTCACCAATTGTAAAATACATCTGTAACAAATTGATAATGAAATTATTTACAATGAAGGAGAATTGATGCCTTTGAGCTGTGGTGCTGGAGAGGAGTATTGACCACAGACTGTTAGGAGAACAAACAGGTTCGTCCTAGAGAGGGTGAGACCAGGCTGCTCCTTGGAGGCAAGGATTCTGAAGCTTTGTCTGACATATTTTGGACATGTTGTAAGGTGGGACCAGTTCTTGGAGAGGGACATCATTCTTGGAAGAGTAGAGGGGCAGTGTAAAAGAGGAAGACTCTTAAAGAGATTAATTGATTCAGTAACTGGGGTAATGAGGGTATGTGTGTTAGAGATAATAAGATGGGCACAGTATACAACAGAGTTTAGGGCTGTTGTAAACAGGCTCACTATGAGTCCCAGATGACTTGACAGCACGAAACAACAACAAAAACACAATTTTTAAACAGAACAATACAAAGATAACTAATGGATAATAAAGTAGCCACTCTTTTTATAATTGTCACCATGTTTGTATCCTAGAAACATATTCTAGCTACAGAGATTTGTTTGTTCACCATCCAGAAAATTATGACATGAATTTTCAAATGATCAACTGTGAGGTTGAAAATCACTCAATTCTCTTTTGGTTCAATAATTTACATCAGAAAATAAATTATTCTTTAGAACAGCATTTATATTTCTATTATTTATGGGGTCTGCAGACTTGATGATTTCAAATTCTAAAGCTGTTTTCTACTATTTGTCTGTCGGCTTACCATACTGTGATAGCTTTTTTTGTTACTGTGATGTTGGAAGATATGTGGTATTTCAAACCACAGCAGAGTAACCCAGGATGAATAGATTTCAAGAGCTTCCACACTGTCGCTGTCAGTTCACCAGCAACTTAACAGCAACACCCTGATGGAAGTAAGCATGACGGAGATACACCACTCTGGGAGAGGATCAGAGAGTCAATCCAGCCCAATTTTATTGGGATCTACAGTGCATTTATATACCAGTATGTAAACAGGAAGACAGGATAGGGTGGGCTTACAGAGGTGGGACATGGCGGATTGGTTAGGAGAACCTCAGCCTCGTGCAGACCACTCCCAGCTCAACAGATGCACTAGCCAACTTCCCAGGTGGCGAGTTTTCTCAAGCCAGTGTAGCCAAACACAGGGGAGTTTTCTCTATCCTGTATTAAAGGCTGTTGGAAGGCTTGCACTTATCTGGAGCTTAGGAGATCTGTCCTGGCCAGAGACCTTCCCTTCCTCTCCAATATTCTGCAACACCACACTAAGACTATGAAGCAGGATCAGCTATCCACTTCTGAGATAAGAAGTCTTCTCCCACTTAGTGATAGAATATCCATCCATACAAAGAAGCAGCAGCTCTAGTGACTTAGTGGTATGGAGTTGTACAGCTAACCCAAGGCAGGTGGTTCAAATCCACCAGCTGCTCCATGGGAGAAAGATGAAGAATCTCCTGTCACATGTTTTACAGCCACTGGAGTGTCAGCTATGAGTAGACTCTGACTCAAAGGCACATAACAAAAACAATATACAAGAAGACCTGTTATACAACTATTAATCAAATACATGCAAACAACCACTAAAGTTAAAGGTGAAGAAATTGAGGATTTCTATCATTCAAATATATGCAACAACAACCAGAGCCAAGGAGGAGAAAACAGATGATTTCTACCAACTTTTTTAGTCAGAAATTAATTAAACATGCAACCAAGATGCATTAATAATAATAATGGGTGACTGGAATGAAAAAGTTGGGAACAGGGAAGAAAGATTAGTAGTCAGAAAACATGGACTTGGTGAAAGAAACAAGGCTAAAAAAAAAGAAATGAGGCTGAGATAGGATGATAAAATTTTATACAATCAATTATTTATTAATTGTAAATACCTTTTGTAAGAAACATAAATGCAGACTGTACACATGGATTTCACCTAATAGTATGCAGAGGAATCAATTATATCTGTGGAAAGAATTGTTGGAAAAGCTCAATATCAGTTGTGAACAAACACGAGGCTCAGGTGCTGATTGTGGAACAGACCATCAACTACTCATATACAAGTTCAAATTACAACTAAAAAAGGTTAAATAAAATCAACAGGAACAAAAATTTGACCTTGAGTCTGTACCACCTGAATTTAAAAATGATCTCAGTAACAGATTTGAGGCCCTGAATACTAATGAACAAAGACCAGAAGAGCTATGGGAGGATATCAAGAATATCATCTATGCTGTGAGACACTCCTAGGCCAGAAGTGTCTTCCAGCCACTGCTTCCCCAGCATCTACTAAAGGCTGCACTCACAATGCTGGTGGGTGACAGAATCATTACCTGTCAGGTTGAGGGATCACAGTTTCACTGTCCAGCTCCAGGAACACCAATATCATAGGTACTTTGGGGGAAACACTGTTGTCTAGCTATACCACACGAGACCCCTTAAGCTCAAGCAGAAGTGGACAGGACAGCTTGAGCCAGGTGGAGATGTCATTTCTGGAAGGGAACAACAGGCTTCCTGGTTTGACATTCATGTACTATGGGGAAACACTTCTGTAGGGGCCTCTGCCCTGTGGGCTTCAGGACAATAAGAGAGCACAAATATACAGGTTCTTCACAAAACATTGCCGTACTCTGGGTCACTACATAGTTACAAAAACCTAAGATCTACTAAGAAAAGACTCACATAATGTCAAGAAAACAGCAGTTTGCCTTAGTCATCATGAAAAAAACAAAATAACCCTTCTCAAAAAGCAGATCCAGTGAATACTTCAGATAGAGAGAACCAGAAGAAATATATTAATGTGGAGTTATTGGAACAGGTACAGAAGAAGATGCAAATGATTAAAAAATAATGGAAGCCATTAAGACAGCAAATACCCTAGAGACAACAACCCAGAAGAAATATTTTGATGAGAGGCAAGACAGAGAGGGTACAGTCAAAACAATACTGGAAATAACAGAAAACCAAGAAAATGCAATCCAGAATTTTTAAGACCAAAATGGCAGAAGTGTCCAACACGCTGGTAGGACAAAAAAGTAGAACTGAAGACATGGAACCAAGAATCAGTGAACTGTAAAACAAGAGCCTCACTGGAAACATACTAGAAGAAAAATGAGAGATGAGACCTAAAGAAAATGAAGAAACATTAGAATCATGTGAGGTAACATCAAAAGGGACAACATACATATGATTGGAATTCCAGAACATGGGAGTGACAGGGAAATCACGGAGAAAATTGTGGAAGAAGTATTAGAAGAAAACTTCCCAGGTATTTTGAAGAACAGGGAAACCCACATTCAAAAGACACTGAGAACACCAAATAGACTAGACCCCAAAAGAAAAACATTATGATATATCATAGTAAAATACTCCAAATTAAAAGATAAGGATAGAATTCTAAAAGCAACTTGAGAAAAACAGTTACATACAAAGGGGTTACCATCTGAGCTAGAAGACTATGGAATGATATATACAGAAAGCTGAAAGAAAACAATTGTCAGTCAAGGATCCTATATACAGCAAAGCTCTCCCTCAAACATGAAAGAGAAATCAGATCCTTTGCAGAAAAGAAGGAACTTAAGGAATTTGTGAAAACAAGACTAAAATGATAAGAAATTTTAAGTGAAGTCCTTCACATGGAGATGTCAAAGGAAAGTGAATGGACCATAGTAACCAGAAACAACAGAAAAAGAAACACAGCAAAAAGACAAAAGTAAAACTTGGCCTGACAATAATCACACTTAATGTGAATGGACTAAATGCACCAATTAAGAGAAAAAAGGTAGCAGAATGGATAAAACCCATCAATATATTACTTACAAGAGACACATTTAAAAACGGAGGAGAAAGACTAAAAATCAAAGATTGGGGGAAAATATACCAAGCAAATAACAACCTCAAAAAAAGCAGGAGTGGGGGGGAGCTCTGGTGGCCTAGTGGCAAGGAGCTGCAACTACAATCCCAGAGGCTCACAGTTCGAATCCACCAGATGGCTCTGCCGGGAAAGGAGGGACAATCTCCTCCTGTACCAGTCAGATCAGATTTGACGGTACACTCACACACACACACACAAAAAAAAAAAAAAAAGAGAGAGAGAAAAAAGCAGGCGTGGCAATACTAATCTCTGATAAAATAGATTTCAGAATGAAAACCACCATTAAAGATAAGGAATGGGACTACATACTGATTAAAGGCATAATAATAGGTCAAGAAGACGTAACCTCGGTCAATATTTATGTACCAAATTATAGACCTGCAAAATACATACAACCACAGTTAACAAAATTGAAGAAAGAAATAGCACCGCAATAGTGGTAGGAGATTTCAACACACCACTATCACCAAAGGATGGGTCAACTAAAAAGAAACACAACAAAGATGCAGAGGATCTAAATTATACAATCAGCCAATTCGAACTTGTGGATGTATTCAGGGTATTGTACCCAACTAAAACTTAATTCACTTTTTTTTTTCCATATTCTCTCTTTTTAAAATTTATCATTAATTTCAATGAAAATTTACAGAGACTTTGGATTTCCATTCATTCATTGTTGCACTTTTCTCCCCTCCCCCCCCTCTTGGAAAAGTAAAAGAAAAATTATTTCATTGTTTTACAATACCTACCCCCAGGTCCGGTCCACTCCACTATGCAGCCTTTGCTCTGGACTTCCATCATGACAAAAATACCTAATCACATATCCCTTTTAAACAGTTTTCTCCCTCATCTGTTTCAATTCAGTATACATTAATACATTATTTATCCCATATTTCTCAGTCTCCCCCCACACCCCGATGTCAGTCCTGTTTTACAACAGTAGCACCATGCAGTATTTGTCCTTTTGTGAATGAGATGCTTCACTCAGCATAATGTCCTCCAGGGTCACCCATTTTGAATAATATTGCATGAGTTCCTTGCTTTTCAATGCAGTGTAGTATTCCATTGTGTGAATGTACCACAGCTTCTCTATCCATTCGTTTGTTGATGGGTTTGTTGATGAGTTGTTTCCAACTCCTTGCTATTGTGAACAAAGCTGTGATAAACTTGCATGTGCAGATATCTGCTTGGGTGTCAGTTATGGTTTCTTTGGGGTATAGTCCCAGTAGTGGAATTGCTGGGTCCAACGGTATCGGTATCTCTATTTGCAACTTTTTGAGAAAGTGCCATACTGCCTTTCACAGTGGTTACACCATTTTACACTTCCACCAACAGTGAATAAGGGTTCCAGTTTCTCCACAACCTTGCCAGCATTTGTTGCTTGCTGTTCCGGAAAATTTTACTATTCTGACTGGGGTGAGATGATATTTCATAGTTGTTTTGATTAATTTATTTTCTTCTCAAGTGTACATGGTACATTCTTCAGAATCAATCATGTATTAGGACACAAAGCAAGCCTAAACAAATAAAAAAATTTTTTAATTGAAATAATACCTTCTCAGAATACAATACATAAAACTATAAATTAACCACAGGAGGGTAAAACTTATAAAATCACCCATGTGGAAACTGAATAACTCTCTGCTAGAACATGATTAGATTATAAAAGAAATAAAGAATTAAATAAAAAATTTCTTTGAAACAAATGAAAATGAAAATATAACATAGCAAAACCTCTGTGATGCAGTCCTCAGGGTGCAATAGGCACATACATAAAAGAAGAAGAAAGAAGAAAAATCAATGATCTAATTCAACACCTTCATCAAACAGAAAAGAACAACAATCTAGTCCTATAGCTTCTATAAGAAATTATAACATCCCTGCCTATCCTCACCCTTTGCCCCCAACCCTCACCTCCTTGTACCCCCAATATGTTTTTTCCCAATTAAAAAAAAAGGAAATTATAAGAGCAAGAGCTGAAATCAATGAGATAGAAAATAGATAAGCAATTGAAACCATCAATAAGACCAGGAACTGGTTTTTCAAAAGAGTCAATAAAATGACAAACCACTGGCAAACTTAACAAAAGGGGGAAAAAAGAGGAGACACAGATAAATCTATTAAGAAATGATAAAGGTGACATCATAACAGAACTAGATGAAATTAAATTGATAATATTGAAATGCTTTGAAAAACTATACTCTGATAAATTTTAAAAAAACTTAGAGGAAATGGACAAATTCCTTGAAACTCATGCCCTACCCTGATTGATAAGAACAGATATGGAATATTTTAATAGACCCAGTAAAAAGAAGAAATTGAACAGGTCTTAAAAAGACTTTCCCATAAGGAAAGTCCTTGACCAAATGGATTCACAGCTGAATTCTACCAAACATTTAGAGATGATCTATCACTAATTCTACTTAAACTATTTCAAAAAATTGAAAAAGAAGGAGCATTCCTAGAGTTATTCTATGAGGTAAGCATAACCCCAATGCCAAAACCAGGGAGAGATATTACCAAGAAACAAAACTATAGACCAATATCTCTCAAGAATATAGATAGAAAAACCCTAAACAAAATCCTAGCCAATAGAATCCAAAAACACATCAAAAAAATAATTCATCATGACAAAATGGGATTCATAACAGGTATTCAAGGATGGTCCAACACAAGAGAAACAAGCAACATAATTCACCATATTAACAAAGCAAATAGCAAGAACCATATAATCTTAACAACTGGTGCAGAAAAAGCATCTGACAAAATCCAACACCTCTTCCTGATTAAAAAAGGCACTCAGCAAAATGGGAATAAAAGGGAATTTCCTCAAAATAGTGAAAAGTATATATATACAAAACCAAGGGCCAATATAATTCTGAATGGAGAAGGACTAAAAGCATTTTCCTTGTGAACAGGGACCACACAAGGATGCCCAATGTTTCCACTTCTTTTCAATATTGTATTAGAAGTGCTTGCTAGGGCAACACAACAAGAGAAGAAAATAAAAGGCATCCATATTGACAAAGAGATGGTTAAACTATCGCTATATGCAGATGATATGATAGTGTACACAGAGAACCCCAAGGATTCAACAAAGAAAAAACTTTTAGAGTTAGTAGACCAATTTAGTAGAGTGGCAGGACAAAGCAATATTAAAAATTCAGTGGGATTCCTCTACAGTAACAAAGAGAACTCAGAGAAGGAAACCAAGAAAGCAACACCATTTACAATAGCCAATCACAAATTGAGATACTTGGGAGTGAGCCTAACTAGAGACACAAAAGACCTATACAAAGAAAACTACAGAGCATTTCTGCAAGGCACAATAAATGACTTAAATAAATGGAAAAATGTTCCCTGTTCATGGATAGGAAGGCTCAATATTGTGAAAATTTAGTGAAAACAAAAGCAATCTACATCTTCAATGCAATTCCAATCCCGATAACAAATTCATTTTTCAAGGAGATCGAAAGGGAAATTGTCAGGTTTATTTGGAAAGAGACCCTGAATAAGCAGTATATCTGAAAAACAAAAATGAAGTGGGAGGCATAGCACTCCCTGACCTCAAAGCTTACTACAGAGCAGCAGTAACCAATACAGCATAGTACTGGTACAATGGCCGGCTCATAGACCAATGGAACAGAATTGAGAACCCAGAAATGGACCCAATTATCTATCATCACCTGATATTTGACAAGGAAATAAAACTTGGCAAATGCGGAAATGATAATCTCGTCAACAAATGATGCTGGGAAAACTGGACTGCTACCTGCAGAACACTGAAACAGGATTAACATCTCACACTATATAAAAAAATCAACTCAAGGTGGATCAGAGACCTGGGAGTAAAGTCAAACCATAAAGTTCATCAGAGACAAACTGGGAACAAACTTAGATAGCTTAATCTACAGTAAAAAGAGACTCAAATACAGCCAGAATGCACAATCTGGAGAGGATAAAATTGATGAAATTTTAAAGATTAAATCCCTGTGTATATTAAAAACTTTTTTTCCAATAGCATGAAAATAAAATCTACTAATTGGTGAAAAAAACATTTGACAATACCATTTCAGACGAGAGTCTCTTATCAAATGTTTACAGAATCCTACAGGGCCTCCACAAGGAAAAGACTGATCACACAGTTACAAAATAGGTAAAAGATGTGGAAAGAATTTTTACAGAGGAAGATATTCAAATGACCAACAGACACATGAAGAAATGCTCAAAATCACTGGCAATAAGAGAGATGCAAATCAAAACCACAATGAGATACAATTTTACTCCGGTAGCAGTGGCAAAGTTTAACAGGACAGCAAGTAATAAATGTTGGAGAGGAAGTGTGTGGAGAGACAGGAACTTTTTTTTTTAATCTTTTTTTTTAGATAGGATCTCTTAAACATTGTTGGTGGTATTGTAAAATGGTACAACCACTCTGGAACACAGTTTGGCGCTTCCTGAAAAACCTGAACAAAGAAATTCCATATAACCAGCTTTTCCACTGTACCCTGAGAGAATGAGAACTGAGGCACAAATGGAGACTTGTACACCAATGTTCATAGCAGTGATATTCACCATTGCTAGAATATGAAAACAGCTCAAATGATGGTACACTATGGAGTGCAGTACACAGGACCAATGATTTTGTAAATTACTGCCCAACATGGGTGGGACTTGAAAGCATTATGCTAAGTGAACTAACTCAGTCCCATAAGGACAAATATTGTATAAGACCATTATTATAGAACACGTATGAGGATCCAAGGTGGGGTAGAGGGGAGGAGAGGACTGAGGATGCGTGGGGCCAGGGACATTAACACAGGGTCACACAATTTGAGTGAGGCTGAATAAAATGGGAAAGATATGGTGTGAAAAAGAATGTATATGAACTTTGTAAATAAACCAGTATAAAAAAAATCACCCATGAAGAATGCAAAAAGTCATTACAAAGGATGGAGAACAGACCAAGATGGATGTCAGAAGAGACTCTGAATTTTGCACTAGAGCACTGAAAAGCCAAAGCAAAGGAAAGAAACCAAAAAGTTAAGGAGCTGAACAGAAGATTTCAAAGGGCAGCAAAATATTATAATGAAATGTGAAAAAATAGCTGGAGTCAGAAAATCAAAAGGATCCAACTCACTCAGTATTTCTTAAGCTGAAGGAATTGAAGAATAAATTCAAGCTGCGAGTTGCAAAGGCTTAAGGATACTATGGGCAGAATATTGAATGATCCAAAAAGAATGAAAAAAGATGGAAGGAGTATACAGAGTCACTGTATCAAAAAGAATTGACTGACACAGAAAAATTTCATAAAACAGCATATGATCAAGAGGTGATGGTGATGTTGATGAAGAAGGAATTTTAAGCTTCTCAAAAGAACTGGCAAAAAGCAAGTCTCCAGGAATTGATGGAATACCAATTGACATGTTTAAACAAACAGATGCTGCCTTGGACGTACTCACTAAGTTGTTCCCATTCCAAAAAAAGGTAACATGATAGAGTGTGGAAATTATTGAATAATATCACTAAAATCACCCGTAAGCAAAATCCTACTGAACATTATCCAAAAACTGCTGGAACAGTACAACAAAGAACAACTAGAAATATAAGCTGGATTTAGAAGAGGTTGTGGTACTAGAGACATTATTACCAATGTCAGATGGATCTTGGCTGAAAGCAAAGAGTTCCAGATGAATGTCTATCTGTGTTTCTTTGACTATGCAAAGGCTTTGTGGATTACAACACCTTGCAGTTAACCTTGAGGAGCATGGGTATCCCAGAACACTTGATTGTGCTCACGTGAAACCTATACTTGGACCAGGGAGCAGTCATCAGAACAGAGCAAGGAAACAGTGCATGGTTCAAAATCAGGAAGGAAGTGCTTCTGGGATTAGTTCTGTGTCCATACCTTTTCAATCTGTATGTAAAACAGATCATTTGGGAGGCTGGGCTTTCTGAGTAGGAATGTGGCATCAGGATCAGAGGAAGATTCATCAACAACCTGAGTTATGCAGATGATACATCCTTGCCTGCTGAAACTGAGGAAGACCCGGAGCTTTTGCTGCAGAAGGTCAAGGACTTTAATTTTCAATATGGATTGAAGTTCAACATCAAGGAGACAAAGATTCTTCCCTCTGGGCCAATTGGCAGCACCATGATAGATAGAAGAGACTGAGGTTGTTAACAATTTCAGCTTGCTCGGCTACACAATCAACATTCTTGGCATCAGCAGTAAGAAAATAAAGACAAGGGGAGCTCTGGTGGCTAGTGGCAAGAAGCTGCACTGCAATCCTAGAGGCACACAGTTCGAATCCACCAGATGCTCTGCCGAGGAAGGAGGGACAATCTCCTCCTGTACCAGTCAGATCTGATTTGACGGTACACACACACACACACACACACACAAATAATAAAATTTAAAAAAAATTTAAAAAAAAAAGAAAATAAAGACAAATTGCCCTGGGAAAATGTGCTGTCAGGGACTTCTCCAAAGTTCTAAAGGATAATGATGACAGTCTAGTGACTAAAGTGCACCTGTTCTAGGTCATGGCTTTCATATTTACTTCCTACGCATCAGAGATCTGGACAATGGCTAAGGATGACAGAAGAATTGATTACTTTGAGATGTTGTGATGGAGAAGAGTCTTGAACATACCATGAACTTCCAAGAGAACAAAGAGGTCTATATTGGAGAGGGTGAAAGTTTCTCCTTGGAGGTAAGGCTTTTAAAGCCCCATATCATTTACTTTGGGCACGTGTCAGGGGAGATCAGTCTTTGGAGAAGGACATCATTCTTGGAAGGGTGGAGGGAGAATAGGCGATGAGGACCCCACATGAGGTGGATTGACACAATGATTAGGGTAATGGGGGAAGATGTGTTGGAGTCACTGGGAATGGCTCAGGATAGAGCAAAATTCAAAGCTATTTATCGTATACAGGGTTGGTGTGAGTTATAGGTGACTTGATGGTATGTAACAAAAACAACAAAACCAATTTCTTCAGTCTGAAATTGATTGAAGATGCAATCAAGATGCATAGCTAATAATTGGTTGATCTTTCTTCCACTGAGCAGCTGGTGGTTTCCAACTTCATGTCTTTGGGAATTGGTGATTGTTGCAAAAATTGTAAACAAAAAAGGACTGGTAGTTAGAAACTATAGCCTTGGTGACAGAAATTATGCTGGAAATGGAATGATGGCATTTTGTACAAGTAATGATTTATTCATTGCAAATACCACTTATAAAACACATGAAGACTACACATATCCTGGGAATTCTAGTGGTATAATCTGAAGATAATTTTGCTCTTAATTAAACTTAAAAAATGGTTAGAATCCACCAGGGACTCTGTGGGAGAAAGATGGGCAATCACCTCCTGTGTGGTTTGTTGTTGTTGTGTACTTTTGAGTCAGAACTGACCCATGGCTGATGCTCCAGTGGGTTTTTTGAGGCTGTTAATCACACCAGAGAAAATTGCCCATTCTTCTCCCAAAGAGTGGCTGCTGGCTTTGAACCACATGCCTTCTGCATTGCAGTGCAGCTTCTTGCTACTAGGCCACAAGAGCTCTTTGTGTGGCTTACAGCCTCTGAAAACCTGCTGGAAGATCAGCTAGAAGTTGGTTCCAACTTGATGGCAATAAATCATTGTTGTTTTGTTATGCATGTGGACCTTGCCTGATAGAATACACATCTGTGGGAAAAAATGATGGAAAAACTCAATATCATCAGTTAGACTGTGGAACAGACTATCAGTTGTTCATAAGCAAGTTCTAACTACAGATGAAGAAAATGAAAACAAGCCCATAAGATGCCAAATATGACCTGAATTTCAGAACCATTTCATGACTAGATCTGATGCACTGAACTGAAAACCAGATGAGTTGTGGAAGGACATCATCAATGAAGAAAGTCAAAAGTGTCATTGAAAAACAGGAAAGAAAGTAAAAACCCAAATGAAAAAACTCTGAAACTTACACTTCATTAGAGTACTTGGTAGTTTTGATCTGCAGGAGAGGTGTGGCCTTTGGATTAGCAGTGCCACTCCCTACATCCTACCTCATCAGAACTCCCTTAGCATCACCATATGGAGATCACACAATGAGTAAGGGAGACTGAAGAACTGATGCCTTCGAATTGTACTTGTAAAGAGGATTGAATACATCATAGACTGCCAAAAGGACAAACAGATCTATTTTGGAAGAATTGTAACTGGGGTGCTCTTGGAGACAAGGATGGGGATTTTAAGTCTCACATACCTTGGACCCATAGTCAAGATGAGTCAGTCCTTGGAAAAAGACATCATGCTTGGAAAGAAAGATTGCCAACAAAAGAAACAAAGACTGTCAAGGAGATACTGACATAGTGACTGAAACAGTGGGTATTAACCACAGCACAGGCTGTGAGAATGGTGTAGGATTGGGTAAGGTTTTAATCTATTGTACATAAGAGTAGCTATGAGTGGAAATTAACTTGATGGCACCTGGCTAGAGGTATGGAATTGCACTGCCAACCCAAAGGCAAGTGGTTCTAGTCCACCAGCCACTCCATGGGTCTGTGCTATTTTCAGACCCTGAAAACCTCTGGAGGGTCAACTATGAGTTGGTTCAGATTTGTTGACATATAACAATAGTTTTCCTTTCTGCTCCATTATTACTATTTTTACCAGAGCAAGGAGTGGATGCAGCCTAATTTCAGTACTAGTGGTACTAGTTTAATGACTTATACCGATTAAACTCCAACATTCAATGGAAGAGATGTCTTTGGATTAATTTTATTTTAAAAGGAAGTTAATTTTGTCCTTAGGGATCCAGAAATTCTTTTCATCTTCTGTAAGATTTCTTTTTTTTGCACTCCACTTAATTGTTGCTGTTTCATTTTACATGTATATAAAATCATGTTACTTTTTAAATTTGGTTCTACCATAGCAAATAAATTGGAATGACTAAACAGTATGTAATATTTATAGAACAAGTAAAATTTATACAGTAAAATTTACATTCATTTTTGTACATTAACATAAAAATGTACATTCATAAATTAGTTAAGGTAAAAAAGTTCATTTGGACTATGTACTTTTGAACTTCAGGATTGAGAAAGAAGAAAAAGAATTTACAAAGAAGTTGGAAAGAACTGTTTGTTTGTCGTATGACGTTTGTGGCTCTCCAAGAATTATTTTGGCTTTGAAATAATGCTTAAAAAGTTGGTACTCACTCTCTGCTCTTTGATGCTCTATCTTTATGTTCCTTTGAATTACTGTTAATACTTGATGAAGTCGAGAGTTATTACAAAGAGCATGATACAAACATGAGCTTATGTGCAGTCTTATGATGAACTTTGGTTCGATTTTGGTTTTGATTTGAGATATATCACCAGTCATGTGATTGTAGTGCTGATAGGATATTTTATGTGATCCATGGAGAAAACAAAATGTGTCCAAAATGATTAGGATTAATCCAAAATGGAAGGAAATATAATTGATATTATATACAAAATTTATAAAATGTATATTTTATTTATTGGTGGAGTTGTTCAACTCTCATATTGGGAGATACATACATAATTGATGTTACAATAGCACTGTTTCTCCACAAGCAAGGTTGTTTTTCAAGTTGTAACCATATCAATCAATTTCTTAAAAGAAAGTCAGTCTGAAGGGAAATGAAAAATAAAACACACATTTATATAATTTTTATTATCTAAATTTAATTTACCTCCTCAAGGAGATGTTCAATTTCCTTATGCGGAGATATGTAAATATTATGATGAAATATAAATGTAATGTTCTGATAAAAGTCCTTGGTTGCTTTCTTGAAAGATGAATTTAGAAACACACTCATCATTGCAGAAAAGGATCATATTTTGCACTATAAAAAATATTGAATTTTGTGTCCTCTTAATATGCCTAATACCACATTGATTAGCATTGTTGTTGTTATGTGCCATCGAGCTGTTTCCGACTCATAGCGACCCTATGCACAACAGCCCTAAACCCTGCTCTATCCTGCGCCAACCGCACCACCTCTGACACACCCATCCCGATTACCCCAGTCACCGAATCAATCCATCTCATAGAGGGTCTTCCCCTCCTGCGCTGTCCCTCCACCCTCCCAAGCATGATGTCTCTCTCCAAGGACCCGTCCCTCCTGGCAACATGCCCAAAGTATGTCAGACGAAGCCCCAGAATCCTTGCCTCCAAGGAGCAGCTTGGTTTAATCCTCTCCAAGATGGATCTGTTTGTTTTCCTGGCAGTCCAGGGTACATTCAGTACCCTTCTCCAGCACCACAGCTCAAAAGCATCCACTCTCCTTCTGTCCTCCCTAGTCATTGTCCAACTCTCTGATGCATAACAAGCGATTGCAAATACCATGACCTGTATCAGGGGTAATATCAGCCTTGTGTCCCAAGCAACAGACAATTGATATATAAACATATATTCTTTATGTTGGAGGATTATTCATATTTCTAATATTTTTGGACAGTTTTGTCATTGTTGTTATGTGCCGTCGAGTTGTTTGCGACTCATAGCGACCCTATGTACAACAGCCCTAAACCCTGCCCTACCTGTGCCAATCACACTGCCTCTGACACACCCATCCCAATTACCCCAGTCACTGAAGCAATCCACCTCATAGAGGGTCTTCCCCTCCTGCACTGTCCCTCTACTCTACCCAGCATGATGTCCCTCTCTAAAGACCTGTCTCTCCTTACAACATGTCCAAAGTATGTCAGACGAAGCCCCAGAAACCTTGCCTCCAAGGTGTAGCCTGGTTTAACCCTCTCCAGGATGAATCTGTTTGTTTTCTTCACAGTCCATGGTACGTACATTCAATACTCTTCTCCAGCACCACAGCTCAAAGGCATCAATTCTCCTTCTGTCCTCCCTAGTCATTGTCCAACTCTCTGATGCATAACAAGTGATTGCAAAGACCATGGCCTGTACCAGGTGCACCTTAGTCTCCAGAGAGACACCATTGCTCTTGAGTACTTTGGAGAGGTCCCTAATCACAGACTTTCCCATCGCAATATGGTTTTTGATTTCCTGGCTGCTGGTGCCAAAAGTGCTGACCATGGAGCCGAGCAAACTGAAGCTGTGAACAATCTCAATCTCTTCGCCATCCATCCTAATGCTACCGATTGGTCCAGTGGTGAGAATCTTTGTCTTCTTGACATTGAGCCTCAGTCCATACTGAAGGCTGCAGTCCTTGACCCTCCGCAGCAAGTGCATGAGGTCCTCCTCAGTTTCAGCAAGCAGGGTTGTGTCATCTGCATAACTCAGATTTCTATATTAGAACTTTATTCAATTATTACTCATTTTAGCATTATGTTGAATGTATGCTGAATTACATCCCTAGGTAGGGAGAGCTGGTGGCTTAGTGGTAGAGAATTGCTCTGTCAACGCAAAGGCATATGATTCAAATCTATCAGATGCTCCGTGGTAAAAAGATGTGCAACCTCCTCCTATGGAATTTACTGCCTTTAAAAACTCACTGGAGGGTCAGCTATGTGTTGGTTCTGATTCAAAAGGACACAGTAACAACGTGTGCTTCTAGCACTTCCCTCTGATTGCACACTGCATAAGGTAGGTCAAATAGATTTTAAAGTTAAAATTAAAAGTAGTTATTTTTTATAAAATTTAGAGATAAACAAATTGTTTACAGTCAAAAAGTAATTTGACTGAATTTGTTAAATGGTTCAGTTAATATGGTTCTCTCATGTTCACATGCCTTCTGGAACTGGAGTTCGCGTTGGTTGTTTACCACGATGTGCAGAAGAGCATGTTTGTGACAAGGCAAGGAGCATTGCTAGCCTGCCAGGCTGGAGCTGCAGAATCAGCAGATGTGGATGTTCTCTCAAAGTGGACTCGCTCATGACCGCTGAGTCGGAAGTGACCCTCCAGCAGAGCTTTGGGGGCTGTAAGTCGCACAGGAGTAGATCACCCATCTCTGTCCCATGGAGTCCCTGGTGGATTTGAAGTGCCAGGGAGGCTAAGCCTTTGGGTTTGCAGCTCAACTTAGTATGGCCCATGCCACCAAAGCTCCCTCAAAATTAACATATCTAATAACATAATCCGTCTTTGCCCAGCAATTGCTCATACTGGATACGGTTCCATACTGAGTGAATGAAGCAAGAGCTAGACTTGACTGCCCACTCCTGTCTCTTGTTTATTAGGGAGAAATAAGTCACTCTCAAGAGATCTGAGGCAGCTCTGGTAGCCCAGTGTGTAAAGACTTGCACTGCCAACCCACAGGCATACAATTCGAACCTACCAGTTGCTTCACCTGGAGAAAGATAGGCAATCTCTTCCCAAGTGATTTATAATCTCTGAAAACTCACTAGAGGGTCAGTTACGAGTCCATCCCAACTCCACAGAACAAAATAACAGGAGTCAATCTGCTGACATAAGAAGTTTCAGTTACATGGGAGGAGACAGTTGTTGTTGTTGTTGTTATGTGCTGTCAAGTCGCCTGCGACTCATAGTGACCCTATGTACAACAGCCCTAAACTCCGCTCTGTCCTGTGCCAATCGCACCGTCTCTGACACTCCCATCCCAATTATCCCAGTCACTGAATCAATCCACCTCATAGAGGGCCTTCCCCTCCTGCGCTGTCCCTCCACCCTCCCAAGCATGATGTCCCTCTCCAAGAACCGGTCTCTCCTCACAACATGTCCAAAGTATGTTAGACGGAGCCTCAGAATCCTTGCCTCCAAGGAGATACCCTTGTGCCTCTGGATGAACTTTATTTTCCTGGGCCCACTTTCATGTACTAAAGCTGATATCAGTTTCTTTTTGTGCTCTGTTAGTTCTCTTCCACTTGCTTTTCTTTATAACTTTTCCACTTGGCACTCATATTCATCCCGAAGAGCGTGAAACCAGGCTGCTCCTTGGAGGCAAGGATCCTGAGGCTTCGTCTGACATACTTTGGACATGCTGAAGGAGGGGCCGGTCCTTGGAGAGGGACATCATGCTTGGGAGGGTGGAGGGATGGCGCAGGAGAGGAAGGCCCTCTATGGGTGGATTGATTCAGTGACTGGGGTAATCGGGATGGGTGTGGTAGAGGCAGTGCGATTGGCACAGGACAGAGTATAGTTTAGGGCTGTTGTACATAGGGTCGCTATGAGTTGCAAGAGACTTGATGGCACATAACAACAACAACAACAACAACAACTTGACACTCATGGATCTTTGCTTTGGAAACTGGTGCTCCTGTTTTAATGATGCCCAAGCATGTGCTTATTAGAGATTCTGTCCCTAGTACATTTCACAACGATAAGTTATTTCATTTACTGCTGTATTCGGAGTGTCTAGAAAACCTCCAGTGAGATGGATTGACACAGTGACAACAACAATGAGCTTTCATCACAGCACCGATTTAGAGGATGGTGGGGGGTCTGGCAGGGTTGCATTCTGCTGTATGCACTAGGAGTCGCTAGGAATTGGAGCAGATTCAACAGCACCAACAGCAGCAGCACAACCTCTGGCACAGGAGAGGCTCAGCAAGGGAGACTTGCTGAATGAATGAATTTACATCATTGTCTATTTGACAATGAGAATGTGTATTTAAAGTGTTAACACAAATATAGCCCAAGCACCTAAACCTCATTAGCTTGTTACTATAAAATTGAGCTTGATTGCCTGATTATCTTTTCAAGCTCAGATTATAATGATTTAAGACTGTTTATGTGATGACAAAACTCGAGGGTCCTTCAATTATTCTGGGGTTTCTCAAAGGAGAACCCATAGTCAATGGGAGGCTAGACCTGCCACCCATGGTCAGGCTTTCAAGATCCTATGTTAAATATTCAGGAACCCTGTGAACCGGATGTTAGACTGTGGTAGCTTAGAATTGGCTACAGTGAGAGTGTTTACGTCACCAGAATTAGTAAATGCTATGAATCAGGTGTGCTCTTTTTGGTTATTTTTTTTTAATCAGTTTACTAGCAGAAATAACCCTAAACTAGTTTGTAAGCTACAATGCTCAGGTGGCATCATGTATGCTAGCTGAAGCCACACTGCGAAGGCCCTTGGAGAATTCTCCCCCAGTTACCACTCATCCCAAAAAGATAACTGTCTCTGCCGAGGCAGCTCTCTCCTTATCCTCAGGTAGACAGAGGCAGAATTAAGAGCTTCTTATTTGGCAGATGCAGAAATTAAATGGAAAGTTGAAGATAGAGTTTTCCCCTCTCTCAGCTTCTAGCTTTTGAATCTCACAACCATTTATTATTTTTTATTAAGACTCCATTGTGTCAGTACCCAGGGGTGGCTTGGGGATTTTATCCCCTGCAGCAGACCCGCTCATTGCTTATTCTGTAATTTTTAATTGCTTCCTATGCCTCTGAAAGTTTTTGTTGTTGTTAAGTGCCATCGAGTCACAGGTGACTCACAGCGACCCTATGAAGGAGAGTCGTCGACACTTGTGTGTCTCTTATCCTCTCTTCAGGTTCATAGGGTTTCCGGAGGCAAGCTATTACGAAGTGGATGCCGCTCCTGCTTCCAAGCTTGTATTAATCGGGGAGCTTCACCCAACACTGTCCGCCATGGGTAACCAACCATTAACGTATTTGACACATCAGTGTCACAGTGTCACAGTGTTCAGCCTCACAGAAACCAAAAGCTACCCATTGTATGGCAAGTGGACACACCAGGGCTATATGACCTAGAGGAATGTCTGAGCAAAAACAATGAAAGACAGTCCCGAGGGCTGCGGATTAAAAGTCATCCACCTTTGGCTTGATTTCATCACTTTCAGTCCACTGGGCTAGCTGATCACTCTCTATGTTGATATTATTGTTGTTAAGTGCCATCGAGTCGCAGGCATAGTGACCCTATGAAGGAGAGTCCTCAACACTTGTTCTGTAATTTTTACTTGCTTCCTATGCCTCTGAAAGTTAGACAATGAATAAGGATGACAGAAGGAAATTAATCCCTTTGAATTGTGGTGTTGAAGAAAGAACAAACAAGTCTGTCTGGGAGGAAGTACAGCCAGAGAGTGTTCCTTAGAGGCAAGGATGGTGAAACGTTGTCTCACATACTTTGGTTATGTTGTATGGAGGGGCCAGTTCTTGGAAAAGGACGTCATCCTTGGAAAGGTGGAGAGTCAGAGATAGAGAGGAAGATCGTCCACAGGATGGACTGAAACACGGACTGTACTATTGGGCTTGAACATATTAGAGAGGGTGAAGATGATGCAGGTTTGGGCAGGGTTAAGAACTGTTGTTCATAGGGTCACTATGATTCATAGTCAAGCAGACAGAACCTAACAATAACTTCTTATTTACAGTGGCTGTGACGTCAGAGCCAGAGAATAGCAGAGGAGGAAAACAGGCAAAGTCACCATGTGGTCTCTGAAGACAGAAAGTTTACTGAAAAGCCCATGTACTCATTGAGATTACTCATAGCCTCATTAGCTGTCATGAAGTTATAATTGGCTTAAGGGTAAGGAGTTGTGCTGCCAACTCAAAGGTAAACAGTTTGAATCCACCAGCTGGTCCTTGGCAGAAAAGTAGACAGTCTCCTTCCATGTAATTTACAGCCTCTGAAAATCTGGTATGAATAGGTTTCAACTCACAGCATATTATTAGGACTATAGAGCCCTTTCCTTCCTCTTCCAGAATGACTACTGAAAGAACCCAATCACAGGAAACAGCAGCTGTGCTTTTTCTCTCTGTGAAACTACCCTACCCGCCTTTTCCAAGGACTAGTTATCTGAGACTCTAGTCCACTTCCCTATCTTGAAGGAAGCATCCTCTTCCTCAACCCCCTTGTAAGAAAATATAAAATCTCCCTCTAATTTTTAGTGGGGGACTGGTCTTCTGCTTGAGAACCAGCCAGACAGTTTTTCCTCAATAAACTGTCTTTCTTAGCCTGCACTGGGTTCTGTTCTTCCTTGGGGACCTTATGCCTATATCAGCAACAGGTGAGATTGTAAGGGATCCTTGTGATGCATTGATTAGAAATAGACTGCTAACTAAAAGATTTAGAGGTCAAACTCACCCGAGAGGCTCCTTGGGAGAAAGATCTTGTTCTGTAAAGATTATAGCCTAGAAAAAATAATGGGGCAGTTCTACTCTGTCACATGGGGTAGCCTGGATTCAGAATCAACAGGGTGGTACTCAGCAAATGAGATTACCTGTTACTCAAATAAATTCCTAACTGATATTGTTGTTATTAGGTGCTATCCAGTTGACTAAGAATCACAGTGACCGTAAGAACAACAGATCTGAGCTTTGCCTTACCTTGAGCCATCCTTACGACCTCCGATGTGCGTGGGTCTATTATTTTTATTTTATTTTATTTTTAGTGTATGTGTGTGTGTGTGTGTGTGTGTGTGTGTGTGTGTGT
>NW_006399902.1:4988569-5021862 GCF_000299155.1 Elephantulus edwardii | reverse complement strand
TTCTCCAGCAAAGCATCTGGTGGATTTGAACCGCACACCTCTGGGACTGCAGCGTAGGTCTATTATTACAGTCAGTGTGTCAGTCCATCTCTTGGCGAGGGTCTTCCTCTCTTTCTCTGACCCTCTACCTTCCCAGTATGATATCTCTTTCTGAGGACTGTCTTCTCCTGACAACAGGCCCAAAGAATGTGAGATGAAGTTTCACCATCCTTGCCTTTAAGGAGCACTCTGGTTGCACCTCCTCCAAGACTGATTTGTTTGTTCTTTTGGCAATCTCTGGGATATCCAACAGTCTTCACCAGCAAGACTTAAAGGCATGGATACTTCTGTCACGCTTACTCCTTATTTCCTGTACAAATTTCAGATGCATAGAAAGTAATTGAAAGATCGTGGGTTGGCTCATGGACACCTTAACTCTTGAAACTGATGTCCTTGCTTTTTAGCATTTTAATGAGGTCCTTTAGGTGAGCTCTGGTGGTCTAATGGCAAGAAGCTGCACTGAAATCCCAGAGGTGTGTGGTTTGAATCCACCAAATGCTCTGCTGAAGAAGGAGGGACAATCTCCTCCAGTACCAGTCAGATCCAATTTGACGGTACACACATTAAAAAAAATAATGAGGTCCTTTACTCAAAACAATGGCAACAGGATTGAAGAGGATAAGACACACACAACAAAAGGACATGGCAACCAGGCTGTAGGAGGCAAGAGCTCAAGTTCAGTGGAGGAGTTGAAGTCAACTTGAATAAGGTGGCAATGACAAGAAAAAATATATTTAAATGGTAGAATAGTGAATGGGAATTTGGGGATGGAGGAAAGTTTGCATGAATGAACAAATAATAATTTAAAAAGCTAGATGATTGTTTTGATAATGGCTGAGATGTGAGTGGAGAGAGAACATGGTTAAGAACGACACACCAGCTTCTGATTTGGACCATTGGTTGGATTGTTGTAGCAGTGACAGAGATGGGAAAAACTATGGGTAAAGATGATTATTTTAATTTTGGTCATTTGAGTTTGAAGTTCTCAGTGGCACTTCAGTGCAGATATGTCCAGAAAATAGTTGCATTTAGGGGTATTGATTTCTGAAGGCAGATCTTTGTGGGATGACAATGATGAGGAAAGGAATGAGGGAAACACTGGTACTCAAGAGATGAACACAGAAGGCTGAGAATTAGTAACTAGAGAAACAGGTGGGAAACCAGAGTGTAAGAGCCACAGAAAGTAAAGAAGGTTTCCAGAAGGAGCAGGTTGTGAATTGGTATTTGAAGAATCTAAGATGCAAACTAAGAAATGGCCATTTGAGTTCAGAGTTGAGGCAAGGGCAGTGTAAAGTGCAATGGGGACAGAAGTCAGACTGTAGTGGGTTGACAAGTGAATGGAGTAAGAGGAAGTAGAGCCTGAGGGCCAGGTCTACAGATAGGAAATGCTTGAGAAAGCAGCATAATGGTGTCAGCTAGATTAATGTTGTCAATGTCCTCACACATTGGACTTGGCCAATTTTTAATCTTCACCCATTTGTAAGTAAAAGTGACTTTCCATTATCCTTATTTGCATTTATTTGATTATCAGTGTACTTGAACATCTTATTATTTGCTTATTGATACATTGTTTTTTTTGGAAAGTTCTCCCTTACTCAGAATTGCCAAATTTAGAAAAAGAAAAAAGTATATCCAGTTAAATTTGAATTTCAGACAAACAACTTTTTTTTTAATGTAAGTATCTGATCATCCAGGAGGCTGGGCTGTATGAGGAGGAATGCAGCATCAGGATTGGAGGAAGAATCATCAATAACCTGCATTATGCAGACGACACAACCCTGATTGCTGAAAATGAGGAAGACCTGAAGCGCTTGCTGCACAAGGTCAAGGACTGCAGCCTTCAATATGGATTGAAGCTCAACATCAAGACAACAAAGATTCTCCCCACTGTGCCAACTGGCTGGGATGGTGAAGAGATTGAGATTGTTAACAGTTTCAGTTTGCTTGGCTCCACAATCAACACGAGACAATTGCATTGGGAAAGTCAGCTGTCAGGGACCTCACCAGAGTACCGAAGAGCAGTGACGTCAGTATGGAGACTAAGGTGCGCCTGATCCAGGCTATAGTCTTTGCAATTGCATGCCATGCATCAGAGAGCTGAACAATGACTAGGGATGATAGAAAGAGAATTGATACCTTTGAGCTGTGGTGCTGGAGAAGAGTGTTGCATATACCATGGACTGCCAGGAGAACAAACAGATTTGTTGTGGAGAAGGTAAAACCAGGTTGCTCCTTGGAGGTAAGGAAGCTTTGTCTGACATGCTTTGGACATGTTGCAAGGAGGGACTGGTCCTTGGAGAGGGACATCATGCTTGGGAAGGTGGAGGGACAGTGCAGGAAAGGAAGACTCTTGATGAGATGAATTGATTCAGTCACTGGGGCAATGGGGGTAGGTGTGTCAGAGACAGTGAAGTTGGCACAGGACAGAGCAGGATTTAGGGCTATTGGACATATAAGGTCATTGAGTGGCAAGTGACTCGACAGCACAGAACAACAACATCCATGACAAGACTCACTTAACCTAAATCTATCCAAATACACCAAGGGCTCCTTAACCTGTACTTTATCCGGCAGCCCTATTCCTACATCAAGGTTATAAACCTTGTCCACCCATACATTTTTCCCCCTGTTGTTATTGTTATGTGCCATCGAGTCACTTGTGACTCATAGCGACCCTATGTACAAGAGCCCTAAACGCCGTTCTATCCTGTGCCAACCTAGCCATCTCAAACACACTCATTCCCACCATTCCTGTCACAGAATCGATCCATCTCATCGAAGGTCTTTTCCCCCTAGTACATTATAATATAACTTAAAGTTGCAAACCACCTCAAATGTATTCATTCAGTGAGGTATGAATCTAAATTATGCTTAGAATGTTGTCCCAGCATTATTTATTGAATAATCCAGCAATTTTCCACTGACTTGGAAAACTATCTTCAGTTGGTCTCTCTTTTCCTTTTCACCAATAATTTGTCTTTTCTGTGTCAGTATTATATAGTTTGATTTTTAACATTTTTTGTAGTATATTAAATAGAAACATTCTTCTAGGTCGTGTAACCCTGGTGCATTCACTTGCTGTACAGAGGTAACTCATGGTTGCTGTGAAGCCTAACACTGTGACACTGATGAGTCAAATGCGAGAATGGTTACCCGTGGTGAACAGTGTTTGGTGAAGCTCCCCGATTAAAACAAGTTTGGAAGCAGGAGTGGCATCCACTTCTGAAATAGCTTGCCTCTAGAAACCTTATGAACCTGGAGAAAGGACGAAAGTTACACAGGAGGTGTCCAGGACTTTCATTAGGAGGGTCGCTATGAGTCGCCTGCAACTTGACGGCACTTAACAACAACAACATATTTAATAGATAGCCAAGTTCTTTCTCACTTTCATTTTTCAGATGTTTACTGAATAGCCTTTAAAAAAATCCCACTTTTTATTGTGATTTGAGTGGAAGTTCACAGAGTAAATTGTATTTTTATCAGATTCTTTGTATAAATTGTTTTATAGTATTGGTTACAATTCCCACCTTGTAATATCACTCTTTGTGCTTTTTCCCTAGGTTTCTCCTCGCCACTCAATCTTCTTCACAATTTCTCATTGTCTTGATTTTATTCCTGGGGAAAAGCAACTCATTTGCTCTTCAATGGATGATTGTTCCAAGGAGTGTGATCCTTCTTGGTGTTATTAATCACCTACAGTTCTCTCAAGAGCTCTGGTGGCTTAGTGGTAAGGAATTGTTTTGCCAGCCCAAAGGTATGTGGTTTGAATCCACCATCTGTGCTGTGGAAGAAAGATGAGCAATCTGCTCCAATGTGATTTACAGCCTCTGAAAACCCGCGAGAGGGTCAGCTAAGATTCTGTTCTGATCTCATTTGACTGTACACAACAACACAGTTCTGTCTATTGTTTGGCTGGAAGTTGACTCATGGGAATAATTTTAGTTCCAGATTTGAAGGGTGATTAAGGGTCATAGTTGTGTGGGTTCCATCAGCCTCTATCAGACCAGTAAACTTGATCTTTTGTTCCATATTTTTCTGTCATTCTTTCAGGGACTTTCTTTTGTGATTCCTTTCAAGAGTATTCAGAGAGTCATGGAAACTTGAGTTCAAGTGGTCCATTAGTTGTTTTCTTCACTGTCTTCCTCTCTACAGGGAAAGGTCAATAGTTTTTGCTGTTTAAGTGTGAACATTTTCCCTACAATTTAGAGATTAGTCCCCTATGGGATATGTCGTTGTCAAATATTTCTCCTCTGCCTGTTGTTGTTATGTGCCGTCGAGTCTCTTGCAACTCATAGTGACCCTACGTACAACAGCCCTAAACTCTGCTCTGTCCTGTGCCATTCGCACCGTCTCTGACACACCCATCCCCGTTACCCCAATCACTGAATCAATCCACCTCATAGGGAGCCTTCCCCTTCTGCGCTGTCCCTCCATCCTACCAAGCATGATGTCCCTCTCCAAGGACCTGTCCCTCCTTGCAACATGTCCAAAGTATGTTAGACGGAGCCTCAGAATCCTTGCCTCCAAGGAGCAGCCCGGTTTGACTCTTTCCAGGATGAATCTGTTTGTTTTCCTAGCAGTCCATGGTATTCTCAATACTCTTCTCCAGCACCACAGTTCAAAGGCATCAATTCTCCTTCTATCCTCCTTAGTGATTGTCCACCTCTGATGCATAAAAAGTGATAGCAAAGACCATGGCTTGTATCAAACGCAACTTAGTCTCCAAAGAGACACCATTGCTTTTCAGCACTTTGGAGAGGTCCCTAATAGCAGACTTTCCCATGGCAATAAGTCTTCTAATTTCCTGGCTGCTGGTGCTGAGAGTGTTGACTGTGGAGCCAAGCAAATTGAAGCTGTGAACAATCTCAATCTCTTCACCATCCATCCTGATACTGCCAATTGGTCCAGTGGTGAGAATCTTTGTCTTCTTGACATTGAACCTCAATCCATATTGAAGGCTGCAGCCCTTGACCCTCTGCAGCAAGCACTTCAGGTCCTCCTCAGTTTCAGCAAGCAGGGTTGTATCCTCTGCATATCACAGATTGTTGACAGATCTTCCACCAATCTTGACCCCACATTTCTCCTCATAGAGCCCAGCCTCCCGGATAATCTGTTCTACATACAGGTTGAAAAGGTACAGAGACAGGACACATCCCTGGAATACACTCTTCCCAATTTTGAACCATGCAGTGTTCTTGCTCTGTTCTGACGACTGCCTCTTGGTCCAAGTATAGGTTTCTCATTAGCACGATCAAGTGTTCTGGTATTCCCATTCTTTTCAGAGTCAGCCACAGTTTGTTATGATCCACACAGTCAAACGCCTTTGCATAGTCAATGAAACGCAGATATACATTCTTCTGGTATTCTCTGCTTTCAGCTAAGATCCATCTATATTGTTTTTTCTACTCATTTGAAGAAATTTTTTGATGCACATAGAAATTAAATTTTTAGAAGGTTCCAAACTAGTTTCACTTTTTTTTTTATGTTTGATAGTCTATTGATGTCATAAATTACATCCATAACTTTACCCCTAATTATCCTTTGATTGTTAATTTTTGTTTGTTTGTTTTAGGTTTTACATAAGAAGTCTTTGATCTTGTATTTGTATTGTATTGTTGGTATTGTATCCTGAGTACTCTTAAAGCTTTAATCTCCAAATGAACTATAGCATCACTTTATTCCATTTAAGATTAGTTGTTTGAGGACTTTGAGTTGGAATGTGTAAATCTCAACATTAATTTGAAGGCAATAGATGGATTTAAAATATTGAATGGTTCTACTTAAGACAAGACATTTATGTTCAAGTTTTCTTCCACGTCCATCAATAGAGTTTTTCCTCCTATCAAAAGCTTTGCACAATTTTTATGTTTATTTCTAGTTAAAAAAAACCCCACAACCCTCATATTATGACTGGAACCAGTTTCTATTATATTTTCTAACTGTTTTTTATGCTTGATGGGAATGGTATTGATTTTTGTATATTTATTTTGTTATTGGCCTCATTCCTGGATTCACTTAATACTTTAAATGGATTTTTGGGGAGATTTCCAGATATATAACCATATTAAGTTTAAATAATGATTATTTGCCTCCTTTCTAATACTTACACCTCTTTGCATGTGTTTCCCTAATTAAATCAATGAGGATTTTCAGAACAGTGTTGATTATGTGTGGTAGGAACAGGAATCTTTTATTATCTTTTATCTAATGAAACTATTTCTACTGAATCTTTGTGAAGCATGATATTCAAAGTTGTCTTGAGACATTTAAAAAAATAAGAAGAATTTTATTCCTATTTTACTAAGATTTAAGAAACTTAGTTATGTGTATTAAATTTATCAAATATATTTTCATTATTTTAATAATAGTGTATGGTTTTTCCTTTGTTGTTTATTAATAAGATAAATTATACTAATAGATTTTCTAATATTGACCCATATTTTTATTCCTGTAAAGAATTCCACTTGGTCATGGGATATTTTTCTTTTAAACCATTATTGTAGTCTACTTGCTAGGATAAATTATATTAATAGATTTATTATTACTGAATCATCTTCACATTTCTGTAATAAATACCCCTTGATCATGCTATATTTCTCTTCTAGTGCAGTGTTATGTTTTCTTTGCTAGTATTCTTTTTAAAATATTAGGCTCAGTCGACAAATTCAGTTGCACAGGAAATACCACATTTCTCATTCTGCCACCATTTTGCACAGGTATTTTGAATTAATAGGAGTAAGTAAAGTCATCCCATTCTTCTCCTCTTCTGGACTACCTTTTTGGGTTGGAGAACCTGGTCTTCCTAAAGAACCTAGTAATATTTCCTTTTCTCTCTCAGCCCTGGCACAGCTGTCTGATATGTAAGCTGTGTTATTCCATTTTATGCCGGAGGAGACTGAGAGGCAGATTTGCTGCAATGAAGCCTGGCTTTGAGGGATCTGGGAGTGAATGTCTTCCCCAAGAGGCAACACGCCATGGCAGTTAAGAGTTTGGGCTCTCTTCTTCCTCTTCCAGATACTCTGTGTAGAGATATTCAAAATGGTCCAGAGTATGACCTACCATCGTAGTCTGTCCTACATACAACACGGTCTCTAGCTAAACTAGGCTGTATCGAACTCCTAGTAATAGAACTGTATACCTTTATAATAAGAAGCACCAACATCTGTATGTGGTATGTGCCCAGGCCAATTGAAAGAGGTGCGGGCTATGAAACCTAAGGTTCTCATGAGGTTGTCAAAACCAAAAAAGCATGTCAGCAGAGCTTATGGTGGGTCCATGAGTGTTAGGTGTGTCCGTGACAGGATTAAGTGTTTTTCCTTATTGAGGAGTAGGAAATTGCTGTGAAAATACTGAAGGCACAAGCACAAAGTCAGAAAGCTAAATAAAAAAAAAGGCGCTTGTTTAAGTAATAAAAATCATATTATTTGTTCCATTAAAAATAAAAGAGTTTGGTCTCAGTTAACCAGCCAGGTGACCTTGAATACCTGCTCTAGCATTCTCAAGATGATTGCATGAAATGGTCACATAGTACAGACAGTGATGCTTGTGCTTGGTAGGCCCTACATAACCAGGAGTTTATTTAATAAAGTATAAAAGCTGGTTGATAAGTCAGGAAGCAAGCCAAGGGAAAAGGTTGGACACAAGGAAAGCTCCTTCCAGGCTGAGGAAAAGTCTCACAATCCCTGTGCAAAACTGCAGCCTCTCTCCAGGGCCTCCACCAAGTACTGAAGAGCAATGGTGTCTCTATGGAGATTAAGGTGCATCTGATATAGGCTTTGGTCTTCCCAATCACTTGTTATTCATCAGAGAGTTGGACAATGACCAAGGAGGATAGAAGGAGAATTGATGTCTTTGAGCTGTGGTGCTGGAGAAGAGTATTGAGAATACCATGGACTGCTAGGAAAACAAACAGATTTGTCCTGGAAAGGGTTAAACCGGGTGGCTCCTTGGAGGCAAGGAGTCTGAGGCTCCGTCTAACATACTTTGGACATGTTGTGAGGAGAGACCGGTCCTTGGAGAGGGACATCATGCTTGGGAGGGTGGAGGGACAGCACAGGAGAGGAAGGCCCTCTATGAGGTGGATTGATTCAGTGACTGGGATAATTGGGATGGGAGTGTCAGAGACGGTGTGATTGGCACAGGACAGAGCGGAGTTTAGGGCTGTTGTACATAGGGTCGCTATGAGTCGCAGGCAACTCGACGGAACATAACAACAACAACAACATACCTGTGGATGTAATGTAATGTAATGTAATGTAATAACTTTACATGTGATATAATGTAATCACTTCCCATAATATTATTGACTACAATGTAATCAAACAGTTAAACTATTGTAAGAATGCACACATGCCTATACATACACAGAAGAGGAGATGACAGACAAGGATTATCTTCGAGCTGAGGAACCAAGGAATGCCTGGGTCTACTGACAAGAAGAGAATGAATACAACTGAGACCCTAACTTGAATTTCAGCCCCCAGAATTGTCAGAAAATAAACTTCTATCCTTTAAAGCCACCCACTTGTATTTCTATTACAACAACATTGGGAAGCCAAGACTCATACCCTATGTGTCCTCCAGATTCAGCACCCTGTGCCAGGATGGAGCCACTGAGAGCCTTCCAACAGCCAGCCCTCTGCCCGGAAGCCCCAGGTTCTCCAAAACCTGGACCTTGCATGGTCCATGCTGACCTGGTTACATCAGAAGAAAGACTGCTTGACAACAAAAGTAGAAGCAATTTAAATTTTTACGGGTGTGCCTTGAATAATTCAACAGGGGATCCAAAGATGAATGCCTTTATCTGAAGTCACCTTGGGGACTCTTTTTTGTTTCATTTTGTCACATTCTCAGCCTCCTAGGAGCTTTAACCCTTCACTCTCATCTCATGCTCCAGCTGAGTGACAATCTTCTCTCTCCTGCCCTCAACCCCTTGCTTCTTCACACTGATTCCTGGGGTCATGGCACTCAGCTCTCCCACTCAACTCTCCCCCAAAGGCCATTTACCTTGGGCACTGATTGCTTCTCTTACTAGAATGTGTGGCCCTGGAATCTGTTGCTGCCATTTCTAGTGCCCTTGAGGGTGATTTTTGCCTACAAAGGAGACTCTTAAGAAGGTTTATTTTTGGTTTTAAAATGAAGAGGCAGTTTATTAATATTACAAATTCAAAAACTGTAGTCCTTCTTTAGGCTTTTATGTTCTGCTTACAAGTCTTATTATTCTATTTATAAGTCTAGTAAATCTTAACAATAATTTTTAAGGAGACCTTGACTAATGTTGGCCCTTTTTACGAACTTGGTTAATTTAAATACCTTCACCATTTTTAAATGGCACTGATAAATTCTACTATATTTGATTTCTTTTTTAAGTACTTAAGTTTTCACACTTAGCAAACAAAATGTTCCCAAGTACAAGATGATTCTTATCAGTCTAGAAAATTAAGCTCATAAATATGGTGAACCTGAAGCTTACTTGGAAGTTACCATATTATGCTCTACTTCAGTAAGATTTCAACTTGAAATTTTAAGTCTTAATCAATTACTCAATTAGGTATTTAGGAGTTTAAAGGTTGCTGCTCTTATAGACAGAATGCTCTTAAACATTACAAATACATAAAATACTAAGTATAAGCAGAATTATTCTTATCATAAAATTATCAGTACCATCATTCTGATTGTTAGGCCTTTCAATACTTACTTTTAAATAATAAGGGCTAACACGTTACAAAAACAAGCAGCTGGAATCCACCTGCTGCTGCATAGAAGAAGGATGGGCAATATCTTTTTAAGTCATTCACAGACTCAGCAAACCTGTTGGAGGGTAAACTATGAGTCAGTTCCAATTTGACAGCAGTCAATAGCAACAACACCATCACATTACAGAGGAACCGTGGTGGAGAAGTGGTTAAGTGTTTGACTGCTAGCCAAAAAGGTCAATGGTTCAAAGTCACCATAGATTTCCTAGTCCATCTCCCCAGGAGAAAGGTCTAGTAATCTTGTTTCTATAAAAATTACAGCCTTGGAAATCCCATGAGCTGTTATTCTCTGTCATATAGGGTCACTGTGAGTCAGAATTCACCCCATGGCAATGGGTTTGACTAACACATATTTTATACATCCTAAATTCTTGACCATAACCATAACCTCTGGGCTAAGAAGGCCAATCACCTCTGAGTGACTACTTCGCACATTCTGGTCTCTCCTCCAACTCCTAACACATTCGCCCAACTCCTCAGCCAGTGCCTTGCTACCAGTGTGGCTTGAGAGTCACTGTGATATTGCACAGGTTTCAGTGCAGCTTTCAGACCAAGACAGATGAGAAAGGAAGGCCTATTGTTCTGCCTCTTAAAGTCAGTGAATGAAAAAAAACCTGTGAATTATAACAATCCCATCCACAGCCATTCAAAGGCTGGTGCAGGACCAAGAGCACTTCGTAATGTAATGTAATGTAAAGGCTGGTGCAGGACCAAGAGCACTTCGTTTCATTGTGCACAAGGTCACCAGGAGTCAGAGGCCAACTTGATAGCAGCTGATAACAACTAGAACATCAAAGACCTCGAGAGTGGAGGAGATCAGCAGGGAAACGAGAATACAAGAGAAAACGAGCAAGGATAGACCCAGATAGCCACTGTTAAGAGATGGGATGGAAAAGGCGGAAGGACAGGGGAGGTAGAGTTGGAGGGATCAGTGAGGTAGAAAGTTGCCCCACAGGGAGTGGTGTCCTGGTAGTAGCATTTCCGGGAGAAGCTGTGAGCTGTCATGTCAAATACTGTCAGGTAAGATAAACAAAACCAGGTGGAGCACAAGGAGTGAAGTGGCTTTAGATGAAACTGGGGAAAAGAAATAGGGAACAAAGGGAACATATAGGATGATAGCTGGCAGAGAAAACCAGGTCAAAATATTTGTTTTGTTTTAGGTGAGAGAAATTACACATGTTTGCTTATTGGTGGCAATAATCTAGCACAGAATTTTTTTAATGAATTATGGAGGAGAAAGAGGGGAGAAGTTCTAGACAGATGTGCTTGACTTGGCAAGAAGAATGATTGCAGCCATAAGTTAAAAAGCTGACACAAGATAGGAGCAGAGAGAGTCCAGCAGTGGTGCTCAGGGCAGAGGTGGGGATGTAGTGTTTAAGGTTGAAGGGCTCATGGATCAATTGGGTCTGTGCAAGTTCTCATCTGACTGCTTCATTATTTTAGGGAAGGACACTGGTGGTTCATGAGATGAGAGGCGTTGACTGGTAATTGAATCTGGGTTCTGCCTAGAAGACAAGAACACTACCACTGAAACTCCAATGTTCGTATAGTCTTTAATACATACATTAAGATGGCTATGATTCCTAAATCAACCATGACTCATAGCAATCCTATGAACAACAAATGTGAACCTTGCCTATCTGCCATCCTCACCCTCTCTGATATGCTCAAGACCATCGTTACAGGTGCTGTGTCAATCTATCTTATAGGGGGGAGGAGGATCTTCCTCTCCTTCTCTGGCCCATCACCTTTCCCAGCACAATGTCCTTTCCCAGGGACTGGCCTCTCCTGACAACTGCCCAAAGTATGTGAGTCCAAGCTTCACCATTTTTGCCTCTAAGGAGCACCCTGGTTGCACATCTTCCAGGACAGATGTGTTATTCTGACAGTCCATCGCATATTCAGTATTCTTGTCCAACTCCACAATTCAAAGGCATCAATTCTTCTTCTGTCGTCTTTGTTCATTATCCAAATTTCAGAAGCCTAGGAAGGAACTGAAAAGACTACGGCTTGGATCAGGTACACCTAAGCCTTAAAATGACATCCTGTCTCTTTCACATTTTGGAGAGGTCCTTAACAACAGATTTTTCCCAATTTGACACATATTTTTATTTCTTTTTCTTTTTTATGGTGGCTTCTCAATCCATTCACTTTGTTTTTTTGTTTGTTTGTTTGTTGTTGTGTGCTGTCTAATTGGATCCTACTGGCACAAGAGGAGATTGCCCCTCCTTCTCCACAGGAGCATCTGGTGGATTCATATTTTTATTTCTTAACTGCTGCTGCCATGAGTGTTGGCTGTGGATCCAAATAAAAGGAAACCCTTTTATTTCAATCTTGTACAACTTCAATCTTTTCTCCATCTAGCATGGTGCTGTATATTAATTAGTTCAGTGGTGTGGATTTTTGTTTTCTTGATGTTGAGATCCATAATCCATATTGAAGGCTGTGGTCTTTGATCTTCTGTAGTAAGCGCTTCAAGTTCTCTTCACCTTCTACACAAGGTTGTTGTCTGGACCCAAGATCTCTGAACTATGAAGCTCCTAGACCTACAATAAGATTGATGCCAAGACATATGACGATATTAAGGGATATCAAATCCACAGATATTGAGAGGAAGCAAGAAGCTTCTCTGAGAGATGACACAGAAACTCTTCCCCTAGAGTTGGAAGCTTGAATTCAGATTTCTAGTCTTTTAAATAATGAGAGAGAGTGCTTCAAAATCCTTGCCTCCAAGGAAAAACTTGGTTTCACTCTCTCCAGTGTAGACCTGTTTGTTCTCTTGGAAGTCCATGGTATGTTCAATACTCTAACATCACAAACAAAGGCATTGATTCTTCTTCTGTCATCTTTAGTAATTGTCCAGCTCTCTGATGCATAGCAAGTAATTGTGATGACCATGGCCTGGTTCAGGGGTACCTTAGTCCTTAGACTGACATCATTACTCTTCAGCACGTTGGAGAGGTCTCTGACAGCAGACTTCCCCAGTGCAATTAGTCTTTTGATTTCTTGACTGCTGGTGTCAAAAGTGTTGATTGTGGAGCTGAGCAAGCTGAAATTGTTAACAATCTCAATCTTTTGGAGGAACCAGTCCTTGGAGAAGGACATCATGCTTGGAAGGGTGGAGGGACAATGCAGGAGAAGAAGATCTTTGATCAGATGGATGGACATGATAACTGGAATAACGAGGGTAGATGTGTTGGAGTCAGTGAGACTGGCTCAGGATAACACAGGGTTCTGAGCCATTGTACACATACACAGGGTTTTGTTTCTTAAAATCATCCACTTGTGGTATTTACATCATAGCAGAACTGGATAATTAAAATAGTTCAACAAGAAATGTGTCAAACTAAATATGTTTAAAAATGAAATTTAAATTCCTGATCTTTTTCACCTCTAAAGACTGTCCGAGCTGCAGCCTTTCTATGTCAGTTAATGGCGGGTTATCTTTCAAGTTGTTCTGACCCAAAACTGTGCACTCTTCTTTTTCTCACATCTCATAATTCAATTCAGAAGTCTTTGGTTTGATCATCAAAAGAGATCCAGAATGTAGCATTTCTTACTACTTCCACGGTCATTACCCTCATCTGAACCAAGATCAGTTCTTGCTTAAATTACTACAATAGCATCCTGACTTGTCTTCCTGCTTCTACTCTGGCCATTTGTGTTATGTTTCAACACAGGCAGGATCCTTTTAAAGTGTGAGTCTGATTCAGCCTCTCCTTAGTTCAAAACCTTTAAGAGGGTCCAAATCCTTGTAGTGGCTCCCAAGTTGCTATAGGATGTGGCTCCTTTTCCTATCCTTACTCTCCTATGCAATGACTAGTGAGAGTAGAAGGAGAATTGATGCCTTTGAGCTGTGGTGGTGGAGAAGTGTATTGGATATACCATAGACTGCTAAGAAAACGAACAGGTTTGTCCTGGAGAGGGTGAAGCTGGGCTGCTCCTTGGAGGCAAGGATTCTGAAGCTTTGTCCGACATACTTTAGACATATTGCAAGAAGGGACCAGATCTTGGAGAGGGACATCATGTTTGGGGGGGTGGAGGGACAGTGCAGAAGAAGAAGACCCTCGATGTGATGGATTGAGTCAGTGACTGGGGTAATGGGGGGGTGGTGTCGGAGATGGTGAGATTGGCACAGGATAGGGCAAAGTTTAGGGCTGTTGTACATAGGGTCGCTATGAGTCGCAGACGACTCGACGGCACATAACAACAGCAACTCTCCTATGTGACCTTCCTTGTTTTTCTGACACCTTAGACAAACTACTGCAGTGGGGTCTATACAGTCCTTCCCTCTGCATGGAAGGCTCTTTATCCTGATATCTGCTTGGCTCGCTCCCTCCCCTCCTTCAAGTCCTCCCCAACTCACACACATCTCATCTGAGTGAAGCCAACTCTGATCTCCTTGCTGATATGCCAGCCCACCCTCCCTGGCTCCTGTCTCCCCCTGTTCCACTTTTTCTTCCTCCCCTCTTTCCTCACAGCTCTTATCACCTCTCAGAGTCTTAAAGTGGTACAAACTATCAAGGTGCTCAATTTCTACTTGAAAAGTACCTTGCAAAACAGGCTTGATCTGTTTCTGAAAAGTCAGCCACTGGAAACCGCATGGAACACCATTCTCTGACGCACTCTGAGTCAAAATTAACACAACGGCAGTAAATGGCTTTTGCTTTTTTTAAAAAAAATATGGAACACTTCATGAATTTGCGTGTCATCCTTGAGCAGGGGCCATGCTAATCTTCTCTGTATCATTCCAATTTTAGTATATAGTGAAAGGTTTCTGATAGAAGCCAAGAACCACGCCGAGGTAGAAATATTTCTCAAAGTTTACTGTGCGCCGGCCTACTCAGCAGGGGGAGTAGTGCTAGGGATTGGGTTCAGAGGAGCTTATATAGGGTTTTAGCAGGTGTGTTTTAGAGGGTTGTGAGATGAGTTGACATTGTAGTAGCTCATTTGTGCATAAAGTTTCTGGTTTTGGAAAAGGTCCTACCTAATATGGGTATTGCTGGGTTCTGGTTCTAGGGAATGTCCTAACATAGGATTTTCTGAGTTCTGGTTTCAGAAAATGTTCTGACATAGGATTTCCTGCGTTTTGGGTTTGGAAAATGTCCTGACATAGGGATTTCTGAATTGACCTTCAACCTCCGTTTTGATTTTTAGCCTAAGACATAGGCTGCCAAAGTGAGCACTGGTTTTTGCTTTTTTAAGACATCTTCTCTTAAAATATGTTTTGTTGTGTGGTGTCCAGTAGATTTCAACTCACAGCCACCTAAACTAGACCTAGTAGAAACAATGGCCTCATAAGGTTTCCTAAATGGAAATTTACCTGGGAGATTTCTGTTTTATTTCCCATGGAGATTCTGGGGGAGCCAAATAATCAGGATTCTTTAAAACATATATGCTTGCTTTCTTACTATGTTTTGTTTGTTTCCTGTTAGAATGTAAGCCCTTAGAGTCTGGGAGGTTATTTAGTTTCCTGATGTCTCTCAAATGTAAGGCATTGTTACTGTTGTAGTTATGTACCATCAAGTTGCCTGTGATTATGTACATAGTCTATGAACGCTGCTCTACCTTGAGTCAATTTTGTTGTCTCTGATACACTTACCCCCATTACTCCAGTCACTGAGTCAGTTAATCTCATTCAGGGTCTTTCTCTCTTGTGCTAGTAGCTACCAAACAAATGCCAGAGCTCTGGTAGCCCAGTGATAAGAAATTACAAAACCAACTTGAAGGCATTCAACACAAACTCACCAATTGCTCTACGGGAGAAGGATGAACTTTCTCCTCCTGTGCAATTTATTGCCTCTAAAACCCGCTAGAGGATAAGCTATGAGTTGGTTCCAACTTGACCGTTGTTGTTGTTATATGCCATTGAGTCGTTTGCGACTCATAGCGACCCTATGTACAAGAACCCTAAAAGCCGTTCTATCCTCTGACAACCTAACCATCTCAAACACATTCATTCCCACCACTCCACTCACAGAATCGATCCATCTCATGGAGGGTCTTCCTCTCCTGCACCTCCCTCCACTCTCCCAAACATGATGTCCCTCTCCAAGGACCAGTCCCTTCTTGCAACATGCCCAAAGTATGTCAGATGAAGCTTCAGAACCCTTGACTCCAGGGAACATTCTGGCTTCACCCTCTCCAGGACAAACCTGTTTGTTCTCCTAGAAGTCCATGGTATATTCAACACTCTTCTCCAGCACCACAACTCAAAGGCATCAATTCTCTTTCTATCATCCTTATTCGCTGTCCAACTCTGTGATGCATAGCACATAATTGCAAAGACTATATAGCCTGGATCAGGTGTACCTTAGTCTCCAGCCTGACGTCGTTGCACTTCAGTACTCTTGAGAGGTCCCTCACAGCTGACTTTCCCCATGCAATTCGTCTCCTGATTTCCTGGCTGCTGTTACCAAGAGTGTTGATGGTACACAGCAAATAAACAAATATTGAGTTCTGGTGGCTTAGTGGTAAGGAGCTGTGCCGTCAACCCGAAGGCATGCAGTTTGAATCCACCAGTTGCTCCACTAGAGGAAGATGGGCTGTTTCCTCCCAAGTGATTTATTACCTCTGAAAATCTGCTGAATGACCAGCTATGAGTTAGTTCCAACTCATGTGTATGTAACAACAACAACAACAAACAAATACTTTCAAAAGAGAAAAATCCCATGAGGTAAGTACATTTTTTGTTTCCTTTTTTAGAGATGAGGAAGTGGAGGTGAAGAGAAGCACACTCAGTCAACAAGTGACAGAGGTGAGATTTGGATGGACAGTCCATGTGCCCAACAACTGCCTTAGGTTATTTCTTTGAAACTTAAAAACTTGACACCTCATGTAGTCTGCTCCCTGGATTCAAGTCATTCTTATCCTTTAATTCTTCCCTTTTCTTAAAGAAGATAGCCCTCTTGCCCAGACTGCTGTTGGATTTTGCATTTCTTTGTCTCTTAAGATATACATAGTTTTCCATCTTAAAGCATAGAGCTTTGAGCTTGATGAGATCTTTCACTCTATCATATTCTTACAAACACACAACTCCATGAGCAGAACATAATGTTTCTTTCTTAACAGAAAACGTTTCTTGAGGATAGGTATTCTTGGATTCTGTCTCTTTTTGTTCCTCACTGACTCTCCAGTGCCTACAGCAGTGCCTGGCACACAGCTATTGTTATTGTGGCCATTGAGTCGGAAGTGACCCATAGCTGAGCTTGCAGCTGGTTTTTACAGGCAGTAAACTGCACAGGCGATTGCCCATCTTTGTCCCATGGAGCTGCTGGTGAATTTGAACAGCATGCCTCCCAGGTCACCAGAGCTCCCTGGCACAAATACTTGAATGTTGAGTGAATGATATTTGAGGCGATATCCAATTAAATAGTGTATGTGGCCTTGTCAGACTTCAGATCATAACTAATCATATTGTTCTCTAACTTATTATATACTCTATTTCATAACTCCATTTTCATAATCTGAACATACTTGTGTAACTACGGTGGACTGTGGTGTTTCTCCTAGCTCCATGTGGTCCACAGGCTGTAGTTCCTTATATAGCTCATCTCAATTCCATGTGGAGTTATCAATGATGGGGTGTCAATCATGGAACAGGAAGACATGACTCAGTTCAGACCAATTCAAAAACTGCATCCCTTCCAACACGGTGATTAACTCTACGGTTCAAGCTGGGCTATCAGCAAAGAGCTTTATTATTGTTGTTGCTGTTGTTAAAACTAATAGAGCAACACTTTCTTCTGGTTCACAAAAGAATGCAGTGTAAGTTGTTGTGGTGAAATGAGTTCTTTTATGTGATCCTTTGCCTTGGTTCTTTGGAAAAATAGCTTGAAAGAATTTTCCCTAAGCCTTGAAGAATTACGTTCGCCCTAGTTTTCTGTGCCTGAGAGTTCATTAATTGTGTTCAGGCTGATTGACATTTTCTGAGCAGGCAGTAAAAAAAATTATGGTTTGATAATCTCTGTCTTGTCCTAGGCTATAGAATGTCCTATGTATGGTATGAGCTGGCAAGGACTGGTCAATAGACTATGTAAATAAAATGTCTATGGACCATCAAGACAGAGGCTTGGTCAGTATGTAGCCCTGGTGGGCTGGCACATGCCTTGTATTTGACAAGGAGTTTGTGCAGCACTCCACAGAAGTTTCTGAGGCAGAAAGATACAGGAAGAGAAGCAGAAGGAAGACAGAAGAGAGAAGGAGATGAAGAGAAATCGGAAAGAAATGAAACATGGATCTAGGACTGTAAAATTGAAACTCCAACTCATTGCCATGAAATCAGAACCAATCACCGCTGATCCTCCCTTTCTGAGACTGTAAATTGCACAGGAGGAAATGGCCCATCTTTGCCAGCAGGAAGTCCTGAAGGGGCACAGGAGCAGACCTGGTGGTGACAGGCTGAGATAGGGCCCCGTGGCAGAGTTGGTGGTGACAGATGTCAGGGACAAAAGGATCCTGTCCTGAGGGGGCCTGTGAGGCCTGCACAGCTGCATGGAACAGGAAGAGCGGTCATGCAATGAAGATGGAAGACTTTGTCTACGTGCTTTCTGAACAAATCTACAGATAAGAGAGAACTGCTATAGTATCCAAGGAGCCCTGGTGGTGCTGTGCAGAAGGTATTGCCTGATAACCAAGAGGCTGGCAGTTTGAATTTCCAGCCATCCTGTGAGTGAAAGATGAGTTGTCCCTTCCCATAAAGATTTACGACCTGGGTGGAGGGTTGGAATCCACTTGATGGCCGTGGGTTTACTATACTATCTAGTTGTAAAAAGAAACATGGAAGGCACACTATAATAGAATGTTCTTCAGGATATATTGTTAAAGGAGAAACACAAGGTGTCAGAATAAATACATGGCATCCTGCCTTTTGTGTAACAACAAGTGAGGTAAAGTGTAAATACATACACAAAAATTTGCTTGTATTTGCAAAAAGGAAGCACTGCTGATTGAATAAAAAACCAATATGCTTTGTAAACTTTCAGTCAAATCACAATAAAAAATGTTATGAAAAAAGAGAAACACTGCAAGGATGAGTCAAAACAAAACAATAAAAATGATTACTTATGGGGGAAGGAAGAGTATTAAGGGACAGTGACAGAAGCAAAATTCTCTAAGCATTTTGTTATGTAGTTATGACTCTGAAATCAGTTAAATAGTTTAATATTCAAAAGTAGCATTAAATCAAAAGGAGGGGAAACAACCTTGGTCCCTAAAATTTGAAAAACCCTAAATGAAGGAACTTAAATGTATATGAAGTTGGTGATATAACTAGGCTATAAAAATAGTTACCTCAAGTAGCTTGAGGATACAGCATATGTGTCCTTAAAGCATATATGTCCTTAAAATTTGTTTTCTGAAGACAAAAAGAACTGTAAACTATAATAAACTCTGTTTGGAAATCTAGTTAGTAAAAATATTAGCATCATTTTCTAAATTACTTTTTATAACTACAGAATAATGGCAAGGGATAGAGCAGGGTTTAGGGCTGTTGTACATATGGTCGTTATGAGTCGCAAACAACTCAACGGCACATAACAACAACAACAACAGGATAATGTAAGCCAGTAATGAATTCAATTTTAAAATTCAAAATATCCACTGTGTTAGAGAAGAAAGACCTCTCCAGAGTACTGAAAAGCAATGATGTCAGTCTAGAGACGAAGGTGCTCCATGGTCTTCACAATTACTTGCCATGATCAGAGAGCTGGACAATGACTAAGGATGATAGAAGAAGAATCTGTGCCTTCAAACTGTGGTGCTGTAGATGAGTCTTAAATGTATCATGGACCACCAAGAAAACAAATAGGTCTGTCTTGAAGAGGGTGAAAACAAGTTTCTCCTTGGAGTCTAGGATCTCACATACTTTGGGCATGTGGCCAGGAGGGAGCAATCCTTGGAGAAGGACATCATACTTAGAAGGGTGGAGAGACGGTGCAGAAGAGGAAGACCCCAGATGAAATAGATTGATAGAGTAACTGGGGCAATGTGTTGGAATCAGTGAGACTGGCTCAAGATGAGGCAAGCTTTAGAGCTACTGGACATAGGGGCTGCTATGTGTCGCAGGTGACTTGACAGCACATAACAACAACAACAACAACAACAACAACAACAAGAGGAGTTATGAGGTTAAGACTGAAGAACTTAAGAACCTAGAAAAGTTGCATTTGTACTGGGAAAAAATATTCTTCCTCCACTCCTTAAAAAATATTTATGTCCCAACTCAATCCATTGAAAAAATTAAAACCATGATAACACAATAGCACAGTCAGTGCCCACATTATGTTCTCAACTACCAAGAACCAAGAATCCTCAGAGGAATGGCTGCTTCCAGGTCTAGGGCAGGAAAATAGATATCTTCTTGTGTCTTGTCAAAGGGTAATGAAATCATGTCCAACGATATAGGAGTTAACATGAAGGGACACTCATTGTCTATACATGAGACAATTTAAGCATCAGAAAGCATGATGACTTAAGTTGATAAACACACCATGTACACCCCGTGTCTCAACTTTTAGCCAAACAATAGACAGAGCTACAAGGTGACAAATAATACCACATAAGTGTTCAATCTTTAGTATGACCAACCACAGAAGATCAAAAAGATACCATTTTCCCAAGGGTAAAGTTCAGAAAGGAGCCATGAGTAGGATAAATGGATTAATGGAAACAAGAATCACAAGGAGGAAGTGGGAAGAGTGTGGTGTACCATTGTGAGTATTGTAATTAATACAATAAACATATGCATGAATGGAAAAGAAATTTGCTTTGAAAACTTTTGCTAAAATACACACAACACACATATACCACTGAAGTGGAACTGACTCATAGATGGCTTTCTAGTGGACTTTCTGACATAGTTACATCACATGGGAGGAGACTGCCCATCTTTCTCCTGCAGAGCAACTAGATCTAAACCGAGACACAAGGTAGAGTTATACCGTGTTCCTTTGGGTTGGCAATACAACTCTTTACCACCGAACCACCAAAGCTGCGCAGCTTCTTACCACTAGGCCACAAGCACTCCATATATATTTATATATGTAACTCAAACACTGAGTATATAAATACTAGCTTGTTTATGAAACTTATTGTGAACTTTCATCTCACATACCTTAGGAGTGTCATCAGTAGAGGTCAGTCTTTGGAAAAAGATATCACGCTGGGAAAGGTGAAAGGTCAGAGGCAGAGAGGAAGATCTTTAACAAGATGGACTTGGCACCGTGACCACACCAATGGGCTCGAGCGCATCAGAGATTGTGAGGACGGTGCAGGAGAGGCAAGGTTCCCATCTGTTGGTAACAGGATCGCTGAGTTCACTCAATGTCCCCTAATAATGACGTCATCACTTGCTTTTATGGCGAAAACCCATGTCCTTGAGTAGATTTTGACTAATGTACAACTTCCATCAGGTTCTAAGGCTGAAAATTGGCTTTCTGTTTCTTCCAAAGCATGGCTGATGGACTTGAATTGCTGAATTTTTGGTTAACACTCCAACTCATTATTTCAGTATGCCACTAGGGCTTCTTCATATTGAAAGAGAAAGCAGAGACAGAGAAGCAAGAAAGACAGCTCTAAATCAAGCAATTATCATTAAGTCCCATTGGAGGCACAATTCTGTGTCCTCAGAATTAACAATGAAAAGGGAAGAATTAGACCTTTATCTGGCCTTTCTTCTATAAACTAGCTCCATGCAATCAGAAAGCCCTAGTATATGAAGACTCTTAATATATCTATCTAATCCAGCTAATAAATGTGGAGGGATTGATAGGATTAGAAAAAAATCATTTTTTACAACTTCTAATAAAAGAATGGATTCAAGCAATAATCACCAGCGTATGAAGTGATGATGTGAAAGATTGATAGGGAACTTTGCCGATGGAGAGACAAGGCTGTCTTCGCCTTTGCCGCTGATCAGTCAGAGCCCCATCCACCATACCAGCCTCCTGCAGTGATGTCACATGACTGGCACACCCCACCTAGGGAGTATTTGCCTTAGTGTGGATTCTTTAAACAGCAAACCCTGAGAAAAGGGTTGGGGTGCAAGTGGTTTATTTGGTCCAGAAGTATCATTAAAGTGTTAAGGAGGTGAAAGGTGAGACTGAAAAGGAAGAAAACCACTAGTGAGTTAACGAATAAGTCAGCTGAAAATGGGGGATCAGTTCTCTGGAGACCCTTCAAAAGACCACAGAAACCTTCCCTAGAAAGGCAAGGGAGCTGGGACATTTAACTACAAACTCTTTTTTTTTTTCTTCTTCTTCTTAACAATAATTTATTAGGCGTCTCCCGTCCCTACCTTCACTGTCTTTAGGGCCCCCCTTTCCACTTGTAGATCTTGTTCGCTGGTCCAAGGAAGATGGCTGCAGGCAGGGGAGAAGTGTACTGCTCAGTTAGCCCTGTTAAGTGGTTGAAACTCTCTTCTTCGTACTCTTTGAACACATCATGCAGCTCCAGTTCCTCATACAGTGCCTTCACCAGAGCCACCTTTTGCATCTCCTTCAGCCGTAATTCTCCTGCAGGATCTGGTGGTGTTCCAGAGAGACCCGCTGCAGACACTGAATCACCAGCCAGCTGCATTTGTTGTCCTGGATGTCAGTGCCAATCTTGCCTGCCACACTCACGTCACCAAAAAGACCAGGGTAATCATCCTGAATCTGAAAGAATTCACTCATCTCCAGCAGGATCTTCTTGGCATTGGCATCTTCCCTCTCCCCGTCGATGCTTGCCAGATACATCACATCAGCTACAGGAGGGTAGGAGTAGGGAGCTGTCTTGTACTTGACAATGGATTTGTACTTCTTCTCAGTGAATCTTCTAAGATCCACCTTGCTGTGGGGGGCAGTGATGAGGTCCAAGGTCTGTCGAATCTCAGTCTGATAGAAACTCTGCATGAAGAGTTCTATCAGGTTCAGATCATAGGACTGCTCCTGGCACTAGAGCTTCAGCAGGTGGTAGCTGCACTATTTCAGCAGCATGGTGTCATTGATGGCATCCAAACCTACACCTGTCTTCTGATATCAGCAGGGCTGTGCGCCTCGGGTAAGGAATGAATCCATGATGTGGTCTAATACAAGGAAGAAAGCTTGGAGCAGTTCCACATACCAGCCCACCGTCAGGGCCCGCTGCAGACAATCAGCATCCTGCTTCCTGGACTCCGCTAGCTCCTGGAACACCACCAGCTCTGTTAAACTTTGCTTATACTTGCCTCCAATGGCATTGTACACTAGGACCTTCCTGAGCTGGATAACAGCATCTCCTATTTCTGGGTGTCCCTGATCATCCTCAGTCAGCACCTTGACAATCTGAGAGAAGTGCTGGATGAAATCCTGCTTCTCTTGGGCATAAATCTCTGATTTCTGGTCTCCATTCATTCTGTTCTTAGATGCTGGTTCTTGCTTCTTAACCACCAATTCTTGCCATATGTTGGTCAAACGTTACCTCTGGGATATTCCTCATTCTTCATAACCAGAAAATGCCATCAGGTGACAAGACACTGAAAAGAGTGGCACTGACTGGCACAGCATACCTGCAGGTGACTCCAGGACTGAGCAAGGGGATGTGGTGAGGTTCTGACGGTATCTGCTGTGACACTTTATCAGAGATGGACCTGAGGGCTGACTTCTATTTCCAGGAAATACCTCAGATAGAGGATTGTGTTAAACAATAGCAAAAAGAAGTAGAAACATATAAAAAAAATGTGAGCCAGTCTGTTTTTGTTATGTGTTGTCAAGTCGATGGTGACTCATAGCAATGAACAATAAATTGCTCTGAACCCTGTCCTATCCCAAGGCAATCTCACTGTCTCCAACATAACTACCCCTTTTACCCCAATCACTATTTCAATCCATCTCATCCAGGGTTTTTATCTCCTGTGTTGCCCCTCCACTTTTCCAAGCATGATGCCCTTCTCCAAGGATTGGTCCCTCCTGACCACATGCCTAAAGTATGTGAGATGGAGCTTTAAAATCCTTGCCTCCAGAAAGCAACTTGGTTTCACCCTCTCCAGGATGCACTTGTTTGTTCTCTTGGCAGTCCATAGTATGTTCAATACTCTTCTCCAGCACCACAACTCAAAGTCATAAATTCTTCTGTCATTCTTATTCATTGTCCAGCTCTCTGATGCATAGCAAGTAATTGTGAAGACCTGGCCTGGATTAAGCCACACTTTGGTCTCTAGACTGACATCTTTGCACTTCAACACTCTGGAGAGGTCCCTGACAATGGACTTTCCTAATCCAATTCATCTTTTGATTTCTTGAGTGCGTTCCAAGAGTATTAACTGTGGACCTGAGCAAGCTGAAATGGTTGATAATCTCAACCTCTTCTTCATCTATCATGGTGCTTCCAATTGGCCCAGTGGTGAGAATCTTCGTTATCTTGTAGTTGAGCTTCAATCCACATTGAAAACTACAGTCCTTGACTCTGCAGCAGATGCTTCAGGTCCTCCTCAGTTTCAGCAAGAAAGGTTGGTGTCATCTGCATATTGCAGGTTGTTGACAAACCTTCCTCCAATCGTGATGCCACATTCCTCCTCATAAAGTCCAGCCTCCTGAATGATCTGTTCTGCATGTAGATCAACAAGATATAGAGACAGAACACATCCCTGATTCACTTCTTTCCTGATTTTGAACCATGTCGTATTTCCTTGCTCTGTTCTGAGAACCGCTTCCCAATCACAGTATAGGGTTCACATGAGCACAATCAAGTGTTCTGGGATTGCCATACTCCTCAAGGTTAGCCACAATTTGTTGGGATCCACACAGTCAATTGTCTTTGCAGAGTCAATGAAGCACATGTAGACATTCCTCTGATACTCTCTGCTTTCAGTGAAGATCCATCTAACATTGGCTATTGCCATGATCTCTAACTCATAGCGCGATCCTGTACACAGCAGGAAGAAGCCCCGCCTGGCTTTGTACAGTCTTCACAGTTGCTGCTGTGCTTCAGCCCGTTGTTGCAGCCGCAGAAGCTTATATTTGTTTAAAGATAGCAAGGGGATCCTCAGGGTGGCATAAAGCTATCAACTTGGCTACCAATAGAAAGGCTGGCGGCTTTTGTCCACCCAGAAGCATCTCTGAAGCAAAGCCTGGTGATCAGCTTCATTAAAAGTGGCCACTTAAAAGCCTAATATGAAGAGAAACGCTGAGACTGTTTATACACTGCAGTGGATGTAACTCCTGTCTGAACAATCTGTGTAGAAAATATTGAATGGGAATCTAAACTGTTTTGTAAACCTTCACGAAAAACACAATAAAAGATAAACCTGGGTGGTGTGTGAAACACAATGTATATGAACTTTGTAAGCAAACTAATATAAAAGAAAAATTTATTTTTTAAAAAGATCAACCTGGAATTATTGCATGTGTACTGCAACTAATAACTTGGACATATATAACTAATCAGTTATATATGCATAGGGTGATGCGGAGGGAGGGTGGGGGCGGAAATTACATTTCGGCAGAGATTAGTGGATGTGTGGGTGAGGTGAAGAGAAAGGCAAGGTACAGTGTGGATATGGCGAGACATGAGACAAATTGTATTGATCAATTTTAATTAATGCTATAAAAGAAAAATGTATATAAATGAGTGAATGAAAACCAAAGAGGGGGGGGAACCCCACGACCAACCATACTGAGAACTATTCTACTCTGACATGCATGGAGGTGGCAAAAATTGGAGTCAATTTAGTGGTAACTGGGTTTTAAGACTGGAAGCTAAGGAAACAGTTACTGATCAGGGCTCCTGCAGGGCAAAGACTCACACAGCTCCAGGCTGAGCAACATGGTCCAGCTGAAAGGAAACCCTGAGGTCCAAACCGAGGGAAGCTGTAGGTTTTATCTGAAGTGAGGACCTGGCAAGGTAGTTTCTAACCTCTCCTAGCTGCACTAAACCAACCCCTGCTACTGCCCTTATGTTAACGTCAACAGATCACATCTGCCTTAACCAAGGACTAGAATGTGTGGGGCCTCCATAGCGCTTGGATGCACGCATGCGCACAGTTGGTATAGGGAGGCATTTTGTAGCCTGTGCCTTATTCTAGGAAGTACCAGGTGTTTCTCTTAATGTTTTCTTGGGGTCTCCTGTTTCATCCCCGTGGACCCACGTGCTCTGTGCTCTCATCATCACCCCCCTTACTTAAGACTATCCAAATGATTCCTGAGCCGCCTGCCCTGAGATGCTGGTGTGGAGCCGGAGGAGGAGCCGCGAAATACTTACGGAGTCCTTCTACTCCACACAGGTCACAGAGTTGGAACTAATTTACTGGAATCTGGATTTGTTTTTTTGTTTGTTTGTTTGTTTGTTTGTTTGCTGGGGTGCCCCCTGCCTTTCTGCCTTCATCTTGGTCTCTGCCCTCAGCCTCAAGCTCTTGATTGCTCTGTGTGCCCTTCCTTCAAAACAGTTGGCTGACTTCTTGCCAGGATCCAGCTTTCAAAAGAAATAAAATCTTAAAAGAAGATTTTTAATTACAAGCATACTATAAAGAAACATTTAAAAACTGGTAAATAGAAGGGAAACCAGTAATTACTCAATCACCCTGACTCAGTAGCTGGCGTCAAATATGGTTATTTCTTTTCAGTCTTTGGAAAAAGATTTTTAAAAAATCTTAGCATCCTATAATTTGATTTTATATTCTTTTTTATCTTAATAATAAATTCTTTCAGTGGCTTCCAATCTCCCTTAGAATAAGAACTCAAGTACCCTACACAACTTCCTCAATGTTACTATATCAATTTAACCATCCATCCCCTCTACTTCTTCCATTTGCTACCTCTCAGACCGTCTTTCCTCAGACAATCCCATCACTCTGCTAAGCCGTTGTAATGATTAATTTTACATACCAACTGGGTTAGGCTATGATTATCAATGGTTTGGCCAGCTATTGGGCTAGTTACTGATATGATCAGGGTCATAGTCTTCACAACTGTATGCTATGTGTCAGAGAGCTGGACAGTGACTAGGGATGAGAGAAAGAGAATTGATGCCTTTGAGCTGTGTTGCTGGAGAAGAGTGTTCAATATACCGTGGACTGCTAAGAGAACAAATAAGTTCATCCTGGAGAGGGTGAAACCAGGCTGCTCCTTGGAGACAAGGATTCTGAGACTTTGTTTGACATACTTTGGCATGTTGCAATGAGGGACGGGGGAAAGGGACATAGTGTTTGGGAGTGTGGAGGGACAGTGCAAGAGAGGAAGACCATCGATGAGATGGATCGATTAAGTGATTGGGGTAACGGGAGTGGTGTGTCAGAGACAATAAGATTAGCATAGGATAGAGCAGGTTTAGGGCTCTTGTACATAGGGTCACTATGAGTTGCAAGTGACTCGACAGCATGTTACAACAACTGATATGGTAATGTAATGCAATGCAATGTAACGTAGTGTAATATAATATTTAATATAATAATATAATATAATGCAATCACCATCCATGATATGATCAACCAATCAGTTGGAAGGGAAATTTCCTTGTGGGTGTGTCTGCCTCCAGAATAGAAATGGAAATTATTATTGGAGAGCTCTCTCAACCCAAATACAAGTGGTTAAAATACACCAACTGCTCCAAGGGAGAAAGGTGTACAGTCTCTTCCTTTGTAATTTACAGCCTCTGAAAACCTGCTGGAGGGCTAGCAATGAGTCAATTATGATTTGATGGAAATTAATTAGTTCATTTTTAAATGGTTTTCTGTTGTAATCAACCTCCTCAATGTTCCAATACAAATTTAACCCCCTCTTGGGACCTCAGCCAAGACTACTATCTCAATTCTGCCTAGAAATCTTCCACAGATATTCATTAGTGTTGGGATTGCTTTGACACAACAGACGGCCGTTCTGCATTTTATTTGGACTTCACTCCTGGCATATGGTGTCCTGTAGTCCATCTCCAGTGGAAGCGGTCCCTGACTTGTTTACTCACACTGACGAGTGGAATGCCTCCTGCCTCCATCCTGCTTTTCTTACTCTCTTTCCTACCCCTGCACTCTTCTTATCACCTGACTCCTGGACGTTGAGTCTCCAACTTGCCACTTGACAAGGATTTTGGACCTTCAGTCCCACAATCCCATGAGTTAATGAAGTAAACCTCTTTCTCTAGTTTTTTGCTCTTCTAGAGAACCTTCCCAGATAGTCAGACTATATATGTTAACTATAAACACTCTTGATACCAGCAACCAGGAAATCAAAAGACAAATTGCATTGGGAAAGTCAGCTGTCAAGACTTCTCCGGAGTATGACTTCTTCAAGAGCGATGATGTCAGTCTGGAGACTAAGGCTCACCTGATCCAAGGCCAGAGTCTTTGTAATTGCTTGCTATGCATCAGAGAGCTAGACAATGACTAGGGATGATAGAACGAGAATTGATGCTTTTGAGCTGTGGTGTTGGAGATGAAGATTGAATATACCATGGACTGCCAGGAGAGCCAGGTTCATCCTAGAGAGAGTGAGAACAGGCTGCTCATTGGAGGCAAGGATTCTGAGAGTTCAACTGACATACTTTGGCATGTTGCAAGGAGGGACCAGTCCTTGGAGAGGGACATCATGCTTGGAAGGGTGGAGGGACAGAGAAAGAGAGGAAGGCCATTGATGAGATGGATTGATTCAGTCACTGGGGCAATGGGGGTAGTTGGCACAGGATAGAGTAAGTTTTAGGGCTGTTGTATATATAGGGTTGTTATGAGTCACAAGTAACTTGATGGCATATAACAACGACAGCAACAATATCATGGACTGCCAGAAGAATGGACACAATTGTCTTGGAAAAAGTACAGCCAGAATGCTCCTTAAAATGAGGGTGAGAGATTTCATCTTATATACTTTGGATAAAACATTTTTAGTGAAACATTCTTCTAGGTTGTGTAACCCTGGTATGTCCACTTGCTGTACAGAGGTAACTCATGGTTGCTGTGAAGCTGAATACTGTTACCCTTGGTGGACAGTGTTTGGTGAAGCTCTCCGATTAAAACAAGCTTGGAAGCAGGAGTGGCATCCACTTCCACAATAGCTTGCCTCTGGAAACCCTATGAAACTGGAGAAAAGATGAAAGTTATACAGGAGGTGTCCAGGACTTTCTTTCATAGGGTCTCTATGAGTCGCCTGTGAGTCAGCGGCACTTAACAATAACAAACAACATACTTTGGGTGTGTTATCAGGAGGGACCAGACCCTGGAAAAAGATGGCCTGCATGGTAAAGTCACGCTTGGTCAGCAACAAAGAGGAAGACACTCAATGAGATGGAATCACACAGTGGTACAATAACAGACTCAGAGTAAAGACTATGACAATGGACCAGGCAGAGTTTGTTCTACTGTGCACAGAATAGATTAAGAACTGACCCAATGGCATCTAACAAAAACAACACCCTCTTGTGTAGACCATTATTGCATAGACCTTGTTCACTCTTCATATGGATGGTTGGCTGCTTCTCAACCTTCAGGCCACCACTTTCTTCTCCTGGCTGAGAGTCCCTCCCCATCACTTCCCTGGGTTACTCAAGGCTTTGCTGAGAGTTTGGGGATTCCTGACCTGTCCCTATGCCCTACCTGTTCTGTTCCTGTGTCCTATGTGTCCTATCCTGGGTAGTAGTGGCTGTCATTCCAAGTCCAACAAGTGAAACTCTTGGATAATTCCATCTTTTTTGTACCTGGAATCATAGGACTTCTTTCTGAGCAGGAGTGAAAACCCTTCAGGGGCTTCCAGAAATATCTCCTCTCTCATCTCTCTCTAAACGCCTATGTGTAATCTATTGAAGAGAGTTCTCCAGCACCTGCCATGTGCCAGGCCTGTGCTAAGCACTGGACATAACACATCACTCACTATAAAAGTCATTTTGCTGAGGGGCAAGTAGAGGCTGAGACCTGCCCACAGATTAGCCTCTTAACTGAGGACCTACAGAACTTAGTCTACTCAGAAAGGGTACCTTTTCTTAACTCCCTGAAACACCCTGCAAAGCAGCCCTCTACATTAATGATTTCAACCCACCTGGTCCCTGCTCATGTGGAGTTACAGTCCCGTGGGAGACAGACATATAACTAAACTCAGTGTATAATTACAATTCTGAAAAGCACCCTCATTTTGCTGGTGAAGACATTGGGACTCTGAGAAGCTAAGTAACTTGTCCTGTTGTATAGGCCTGTCCTAAAGAGGGCGAAACAAGACTGTTCCTTGGAAACAAGGATTTTGAAGCTCCCTCTGACATATTTTGGGTAAATTGCAAGGAGGGACCTGTCCTTGGAGAAGGATATCATGTTTGGGATGGTGAAGGGACAACACAAGAGAGGAAGACCATCGATGAGATGGATTGACTCAGTGACTGAGGTAATGGGGGTAGCTATGTCAGAGATGATGAAATTGGCTCAGGATAGAGCAGGGTCAGAGATGTTGTACACAGGGTCGCTTTGAGTCAGAGTTGACTCAACGGCACACAGCAACAACAAGTAACTTGCCTAAGACCACACCACTTAGTGAGTGACAAGAGTCCATGTTCAAACTCACATCACTTGGCTCCAATGCCACAACTCGATCTCCAGCATTTTCACTCTGAGAGGTACTTTTTATCTACATCAGCATTGACACTGAGCCTCAGTCCACTGTCCAGCATCTAAGTTCCACCCTTTTCCTGACCCTTTGGTAATGAATACTCAAGTCCTGAGAGTCCCTGCTCTTCTTGACCTCACTAGTTCCTTCTGTTCGCTCACGCTCTCTCTCTTTCTCCTCCTCCTTTTTCTGCCAAACCTCTTGCTTGGATCTACCTGCTGCCTGTTGCAGAGGCTTGGGTGAAATGACCCTGGCATTTTTTTACTTCCAGGCCCAGCTGTCTTCTAAGGGGCTGGGGACAGACCAAGTAAGAGCCTCTGTACTACCCTCTGGATTCCACTCACAATGACAACAGAAACCTTCCCGTGCATGTAGGACTATGCCATTTGAATAAAATGATAAAATTTTACTGAAGGACATAAAAGGAGATCCGAATAAATGGAGAGACACACCACGATCCTGGTTGGCCAGGCTCAGAGTCGTAAAGATGTCAGTGCTCCCCACAGCAATCTATAAATTGAAGGCCATTCCAATCAACATATCAAAGACATTTTTATGGAATTTGACAAGCTGACTCTCCAGTTAAACTGAAAGGGAAAATACAAAGAAAGTACACAAGAATAGAATACTCGAGGAAAAAAATTAATTCATGTAATGAGAGGGAACTATCCAACCAGAAATAAAAATAACTTCTACAATAAGGTAATTAAAAACTATTTGGTCACACTGCTATTGTTAGGTGCCGTCGAGTCCACTATGACTCTTAGCAACCCTGTAGACAACCTTGCCCTGTCCTGCCCCTCCTCACTGTCTCTGCTCCACTCGAGCCCATTGTAGTGATCGCTACGTCCACCCATCTCTACTTAAGGGTCTTCTTTTCTTTAGCTGACCCTCCACTGCTTTTGGCATGTTATCTTTTTGCAAGGACTGTCCCTTCCTAACAACATAACCAAAGCATGTGAGCTGAAGTTTCACCATCTTTGCCTCCAACTCTAATGAACACCCTCATATGCACTTCCTCTAAAACAGATTTTTTTTTTCAATCTTCCTTTGGTAGTCCATGGGACAGTCAATACTCTTCACTGACACAACAATTAAAGACATTAATTCTTCTGTCATCTCTAGTCATTGTTTAACTTTCAAATGCATAGAAAGTATTTGGAAATACTATGGCTTTGACTAGGTCTTAGTTTTTAAATGGATAAGTTTGTTTTTTATCACTTTCATGGAGTCTTTGACAGCAGATTTTCCCAGTGCAGCATGACTTTTGATTTCTTGACTGCTGCTACTGGTGACCTAGTGGTAAAGAGTTGCACTACCAATCCAAAGACCCACGGTTTGAATCTACCAGCTGCTCTATGGGAGAAAGATGGACAGTCTTTTCTATAGCCTCACTGGAGAGTCAGCTACGAGTCAATTTTACTCGGTGGCATAGAACAACCACCACCATGAGAAACACACTAGAAACTGGAAAGAAATCTGTCTGTCTATCTGCTTGCTTGCCCACCTATCTGTCTGTCTCTCTTTATCTATATATTGCTTTTCAAATCGATATGGAAAAGAGACTATTTAGCAAATGTCATTAGGACATTACAATTTCAATGTTCTTCAATTTGAAAAAAAAAATTTAGCTCTGTCTCCCATCAGACACACATACAAAGTCCTTTTGATTTAAAGACCTAATCCATGAAAGTATTAGAAGAAAAGTAGGAATGATGGATAGATTTGACTACATAAAACATTTTAACTTCTGCATGACAACAAGCTCCATGAGCAGAGTAACAGACTCAGAACACAAACCTGCCACAGAGAGGAGTATAAGCAGGAAAATATCTCGAAATAATAACTGTTTTGCTTTTCTTTTTTTCCACTTCCTCATGTCAATCAGAGGTTCCACTTTACCTCCAGGAGAATTAGTGCTTTCATAGTGAGAGTATAAAGAGATAGAAACAGTCAGTGTTCAGATGTCATTGTTTTGGTTTTTTTCTTTAACTTCCCAGATAGGCTATTGAAGCTCACATCAGAAACACACTTTTGAAAAGGTAAAGCCTTTGATTTGCAAGAGGTTGCTTTTGCTCAGAAAAGAAAATGCTCTTGAAAATCAAAAGGGAAGGTCCTGAAGGAAGCTGGAGAGAGAGTTTATGCCTTAACTACAGATCGAAAAGAGAACAGAGAAAATCCAATCCACGTGCCAGCTGGGGAGGTAAATGGGGTCACGGGTCTGGAAAATAGAAGGGGAGTGGGATGAGGCATGACCTTGAGAGAGGTCAAGGGGGCCTGGGATGAGGGAGCTGGACCTGTGAGATCAAAAGGAGGGGAGTGGAGTCACAGCTAGAATCTGCTAAATCTCCTCCAATACACCACCTGGGGCTTCGGGAGAAGGGCCACTCAAGGGGCACTGTGGGCTGAAGAGCCACACTAGTCATTCATCCTGCCAAGGTCTTCATTAATGACTCCCTAGAATGCCCTGCAAGAGTGATGCCCACCCACCAGCCTTTGCTATGGAAAGTCATCCAGACTGTTGCTATTGTTGTTGGTAAGTGCTGTTGAGTCGAATATGACTCTTTGCGACCCTATGAGCAACAGATCTGAAGTCTGTCCTTTCCTGCACCATCTTTATTATCTTCAACACATTTGAGTCCATTGACACAGACACTATATCATTTCATCTTGTTAAGGATCTTTTTCTACTTCACTGACCCTGCAACTTTCCTAGCATGAAGTCCCTTTGCAAGGAATAGCCTTCCCTGACAACATGTCCAAAATATGAGACTAAACATTATCACTTTTGCCTCCAATGGACATTCTGGTTGCACTTTCTCCAAGGCATATCTGTTTGTTCTTTCGGCAGTCCTTGGAATATTTAGTACTCTTCTTTAACACCACATCCCGAATGCACTGATTTTTCTCCTGTAGTCCTTATTAATTATCCAGCTTTCAGATACATGCATAGCTGGTGATTGGAAAGACT
>NW_006399902.1:4982982-4987025 GCF_000299155.1 Elephantulus edwardii | reverse complement strand
TCATCTATGTTATCTTCTCCTGGTTGTAGCTTTTCCAGGATACTGGGAAGACTGTTTATGTTGTGGATTAGGACTTCTAGTGTTGTTCCTAGACCTCCTTAGTCTTTAAACTGACATCATTGCTCTTCAGGACTTTGGTGAGATCCCTGACAGTAGACATTCCTAATTCTATGTTGTTGTTGTTATGTGCTGTCAAGTCATCTGTGACTCATAGTGATCCTATGAAAAATAACTCTGAACCCTCCCTTATCCTGAACCAGTCTCATTATCTCTGACACTCCTATGCCCACTACCCCAATTACTGACTGTGTCAATCCATCTCATCCGGGTTCTTTCTGCACTGTCCCTCCATCCTTCCAAGCATGATGTCCATCTCCAAGGACTGGTCCCTACTGGCCATGTGCTCAAAGTATGTGAGATGGAGCTTCAGAATTCTAGCCTCTAAGGAGAAACTTGGTTTCACCCTCTCCAATTCAGACTTGTTTCTTTTCCTGGTGGTCCATGGTATGTTTAGTACTCTTCTCCAGTACCACAACTCAAAGGCATCAATTCTTCTTCTGTCCTCTTTTGTCATTGTCCAGCTCTATCATGCTTAGCAAGTAATTGCAAAGACGCTGGTCTGAATCAGGTGCTCCTTAATCTCTAGAATGACATCATTGCTTCTCAGTACTCTGGAGAGGTCACTGAAAACAGATTTTCCCAGTACAACTCATCTTTTGATTCCTGACTGGTGGTGCCAAGAGTGTTGATTGTGGAGCCAAGCAAGCTGAAATTGTTAATAATTTCAATCTCTTCTCCATCTGTCATGAAGCTGGCAGTTGTCCCAGTGGTGAGAATCTTTGTCTTCTTGATGTTGAGCTTCAAACCATATTAAAGACTACAGTCCTTGACCTTCTGCAGCAAGTGCTTCAGGTCCTCCTCAGTTTCAGCAAGCAGGTTGTGTCATCTGCATATTGCAGGTTGTTGATGGGTCTTCCTCCAATCCTGATATAATCCCAAGCTATATATCGCCTGATCTCTTGACTGCTGGTACCAGGGAGGTTGACTATGTACCCAAACATAAATAAATCATTGACAGTTTTATTCTTTCTCTATTATAATGCTGCCTACTGGCCTAGTGGTGAGGATTTCTTGATTTTGAGCTTCAAACCATATTAAGATGATCCATATTGAAGGCTGCAGTTCTTGATCCTCTGAAGCAAGTACTTCAAGTCCTCTATTAAAACATTCATAATATTCTTCTTAAAATGCCTTGGGACATTCTTCAGTCTCTCAAATCAGATAATAGGATCCCCAACACTCAGACAGTAGGTAACAGTATGAAAGTGAAGGCCTCTCACACTTGTACTTTGTTGTTTGTTGTTATGTACTGTTGAGTCACCTGTGACTCACCGTGACAATAGCTTTGAACTTTGTCCTATCCTGAGACAATCTCAATGTCTCCAATACACCTACCCCTACTACTCCAGTTACTGTGTCAATCCATCTCTTCCATTGTCTTCTTCTATTGTGCTGTCCCTCTGCATCCTTCTAAGTGTGTTGTCTTTCTCCAAGGTCTGGTCCCTCCTGGCAACATGCCCAAAGTATGTCAGATGGAGATTTATAATCTTGAATCCAATGAGTAACTTGGTTTCACTCTTTCCAGGACAGACCTGGTTTTTTTCTCTCAGCAGTTCATGGTATGTTCAACACTCTTCTCCAGCACCACAACTCAAAAGTATTGATTCTTCTTCAGTCATCCTTAATCATTGAACAGCTCTTTGATGCATAGCAAGTAATTGCAAAGACCATGACTTGGATCAGGTGCACTTTAGTCTCTAGAGTGACATTATTGTTCTTCAACACTCTGGAATGGTCCCTGACAGCAGATTTTCCTAGTACAATTCATCTTTTGGTTTCCTGACTCCTGGTGCAGAGAGTGTTGATTGTGGAGCCAAGCAAGCTGTAATTGTTAACAATCTCAATCTCTTCTCCATCTGTCATGGTGCTGCTTATTATCCTAGTGGTGAGAATCTTTGTCTTCTTGATGTTGAGCTTCAAACCATATTGAAGACTACAGTCCTTGACTTTTTGCAGCAAACGCCTCAGGTTATGTCATCTGTATAATGTGAATTGTTGATGAGTCATCCTCCAATACTGATGCCACATTCCTTCTCGTAAAGTCCAGCCTCCCAATTTATCTGTTCCACATGTAGATTGAAAAGCTATAGAGAATGGATACGTCCTTGACACATTCTTTTCCTGATTATTAACAATGCATTGTTTCCTTGCTCTGTTCTGATGACTGCTTCCTGGTCTAAATGTAGGTTTTGCATGAGTATAATCAAGTATTCTGGGATTCCCATTCTTCTCAATGTTACCTACAATTTGTTTTGATCCATACAATAAAATGTGTTTCAAGCTGGGTTTAGAAGAGGTGTGGCACTAGGGATGTCATTGCCAATGTCAGTTGGATCTTGGGTGAAAGCACAGAGTACCAGAGGAAATGTCTTTCACTTGTACTTAGATAGAACTAAACAGTGGTGAAATCTATGCTACCTAAATATAACCATAATATATAAAGAACACCTATAGAACAATAAAGGAATTCTGGATGCAGAGTTCATAGTCTGTTGCCTTTCTCACCAAATGACTGCACATCGTTGACAGTTCAAGTCCACCAACAAGTTCAAGTCTACAGGTAAAGTTGAGTGATCGTCTACCCTTAAGATTTATGACCTCAGAAACCAATAAACAGTTGCTGTGAATTGAAATTGACTTTATAGCAATAAGTTTGAGGGCATTTATAAACCAATAGTAAAGACAATAATAGCCAAAGTTAAAAAATTGTTGTTGTTATATGTTGTTAGATCAAGTTGAGTACAACTCGTAGGGGCCATATAAACAACAAATCGGAATCCTGTCCTATCCTGTGCCATTGTCGTCATTTCTGACATACTTGAGCCTGTTGCTGCAGTCACTGTGTCCATCAATCGTGGTCTTCCTCTCTTTCGCCTCCCTCTACCTTTGCAAGCATAATATTTGTCTCCAAAGAACAGCCTCTTCTAACTACATGCCCAAAGTATGTAAGATGAAGTTTTTTTTCATTTTTGCCTCCAAGGAGCATTCTGAATGCCCTTTCTCCAAAACATATTTATTTGTTATTTTTGTAGTACATGGGATATTAAGTATTCTTCTCCCAAATCATAACTCAAAGGCATCAATTCTTCTAGCATCCTTATCCATTGTCCTTCTTTCAGATGCATAGCAAATGATTGAAAAGATCATCACCTGAATGAGGAGCACCTTAATCTTTAAACTGATATTATTGCTCCTTATAATTTGGAGAGATCCCTGCCAGTGGACTTTCTCAATACAGTACATCTGATGGTACCAAGGGTGTTGATTATGGATGCAAGTAAGATAAAATCATTGACAGTTTGAATCTTTTCTTCATTTTAGAAATGAAACAGAGGCTATGAAAAGTAAAATTCACACAAAATTTGTAAACATCTAACAAGTATATGAAAAGGAGTTGACTCTCAGCAAAGTAGCAGGATACAAGATCAAGATACAAAAATCAGTTGGATTTCTCTACAGTGACAAAGAGAATACAGAGCTGGAGCTAAGAAAAGCAATACCCTTCACAATAGCTAATCATAAGATTAAATATTTGGGAGTAAATATAACTAGAAGCACAAAAGATCTATTCAAAGAAAATTACAAAACATTATTACAAGAAAAAAAAACAACAAAACAAAACCCTGGAGAAGTGGAAGAATATTCCCTGCTCATGGATAGGAAGACTCAATATTGTGAAAACAACAATACTACCAAAGGCAATATACACGTTCAACGCAATCCCAATACAAATACTGATTTCATTCTTCAATGAGATGGAAAAGGCAATCTCCAGCTTCATTTGGAATGGAAAGTAGCCATGAATAAGCAAAGCACTCCTTAAAAATAGAAAAAAGGTAGGAGGCATCTCACTTCCTGATTTAAAATCCTACTACACTGCCGTGGTAGTCAAGACAGCATGGTACTGGTACAATGACAGACAC
>NW_006399902.1:4966151-4979727 GCF_000299155.1 Elephantulus edwardii | reverse complement strand
AATGGGTAGAGAAGCTGTGGTATATTCGCACAATGGAATATTATGCTGCATTGAAAAACAAGGAACTCGTGCAATATTATTCAAAATGGGTGACCCTGGAGGACATTATGCTGACTGAGGTATTTCAGTCACAAAGGGACAAATGCTATATGGTGCCACTGGTGTAGAATGAGGCTGACATCGGAATGGGGGTAAGACTGAGAAAAACTGGATGAAATATGTTTACGTCATTGAAGTCTTTGGGGGAGAGACTATTTTATATTTTAGGGCATTATGTTTATCGTAAGAGTACGGAATGAGGGTTGCAGAGTGGATTATATTTGTAGTTGGGGGATGTGTGTGGGGGATTGCGTACCAATGAGGGAGTTTTTCTTTTGCGTTTGAAGGAGAGGAGCAAACGGGTGTGGGGGGTGGCGGGCGGGGAGAGGGGTGCAACAATGAATGAATGGAATTCCAAAATCTCTGTAGATGTTCATTGAAATGAAGAATAAATCCCAGAGCTGCACGGTTCGAATCCACCAGATGCTCTGCTGGGGAAGGAGAGGCCATCTCCTCCTGTACCAGTCAGATCTGATTTGACGGTACACGCACACAAAAATAAAAAAATTTAAAAAAAAATAAAAGGAGTTGACTCACAGTTGTAATTTGTGGCTATTGTTAAGTACCATTGAGTCAGAAGTGAATCATAGTTGACCCTTCAGTAGGTTTTCAGAGGCAGTTTAATCCCTTGGGTGGAGATTGCCCATCGTTCTCCCATGAAATCACCTAGTGGGTGTGAGCTCTCCATGTGTTTGAGAGGATAGCAAAATTCCTTACCACTAAGTCACCGGAAGAAAATACAAGTTCAAGAAATGATAAGGCATTTTTTACTTAGTGAATTGACAATAATTTAAAAGATAGATTTGAGGGATGATACGCAAATTCGTGAAGCGTTCCATATTAAAAAAAAAAAAAAGATAGATTTGAGGTAAAAGCACTCCCATAGGCTGCTGATGGCAATAATCATTGGTGAAGCTTTTTAAAGGGCAATTTTGTAACTGTATAGACATTTAAATGTGCACATCTTCGCTTCAGCCAAAATATCCAACCAGTCAGTGTGGAGAAAAGCATGAATGAAGAACACTGTCCAATATATGCACGTAAAATTGTTTTATATTGTTGTTGTTAGAGAGAAAATGGTTACTGGAGATTGGGGAGTGTTGTCATTTCAATGGGGAGGTCATGGTAGGCTGACTGAGAAAATGATCCTTGAGTAAATCCTTTAAGGAGATGAGAAATAAGCCAGGAAGACTTTTGGGATAAGACTCCCCAGGAAGAGGGAATAATAGCATGCATAAAGGCTATTATGTGAGGAAGGAGAATGCCTCAGTAAATGAGCCCCACTGTGGCTCTTTCACTTGGTTCTCTGTTGCTGTTCTTAAAAAGAGCACTGCCACTGAGTACTGTCAACCCACAGCTGACCCTCCATCAAGTTGTAAATTGCATGATAAGAGATTGTCCATTTTCCTCCCAGAGAACTACTGGTGGATTAAAATATCCAGAAAGACTAACTTTTGGATTAACAGCTGCTTTTCTTAGTTGCTGTCAAATTAGTTCCAATTTCTAACAATCTTATGTACAATAGAGCAAAACTCTGCCTAAGCCTGGGCCATCCTCACAATTGTCCCTGCTTGAGCCCAGGGTTGTAGCCAGCTTGTTGATGATCTTCCCCCTTTTCACTGACCCTCTCCTGTGCCAAGGGTTCTCTTGGGACACAGTGTGGAGGGAGCTGTGCTGCTGACTGAAAGGCTGTGCCTCGCTGGTCGTTTGAATCCACCAGTGACTCACTTTACACTGTTGTTTGAATTGTACCACCAGGCACAATTTACAGCCTCAAAAACCCAACGAAGGATCAGCTATGAGTCAGTTCAGACTGGACAGCCATGGATATAAGGTTTCTTTCATTCCCCCCCCCCATTCTATTTTGCCAAGCACGGTGTCTTTCCAGAGCCTGCCTCTTCCTGATAACATGTACAAATCATGTGAGATGAAGCCTTGGCCTTCTTGTTGTATTTCTTCTAAGACAGCTGTGTTCATGCCCTGTGTGTTATATTTAACATTGTTTTTCAGCACTAGTTCAAAAGCATGAATTATTCAGTGGTCTTCATTATTTATTTCATATACATGCAAGGCAGTTGAAAATGCCATGCCTTGGGTCAGGCACATCTTAGTCCTCAAAGTGTCATCTTTGCCTTTGAACACTGTAAGGAGATCTTTTGCAGTAGATTTACCCAAAGTAATAATATGACATTGATTTCCTGACTTATATGAGTGTGATGTGTCAAATGTGATAATGGTTACCCATGGTGGACAGTGTTTGGTGGATCTCCCTGATGAAAACAAGCTTGGAAACAGGAGTGGCATCCACTTCTGAAATAACTTGCCTCCGGAAACTCTATGAACTTGGAGAAAAGGTAAAAGTTATACAAGTATTCAGGTCTTTCTTTCATAGGATGGCTATGAGTCGTCTATGACTCGACAACAACAACAACGATGGGTGTGTATAGGGAGCTCTAGTGGCCTAGAAGCAAGAAGATGCACTGCAATCCCGAAGGCACGTAGTTTGAGGCCACCAGTTGCTGTGTGGGAGAAGGATAGACAGTCTTCTCTAGTGTGATTAACTGCCTCTGAAAACCCACCAGAGGGTCAGCTATGGGTCTGTTCCGACTCTACGGTACACAAAAACATGGGTGTGCATTTTGGTTGTGGATCCAAATGAAATGAAATCTTTGACAAATTCTATCTTCATTTATAATGATGTTGCATATGGGTTCAGTTGTGAGGCTATTTGCTTTCTTTATATTGGGATGTAAGCTGTACTATTGTTGTTGTTGTATACGGTAGAACTGGAACCGACCCATAGCTGACCCTCCAGTGGGTTTTCAGAAGCAGTTAATTGCATGGGAGGAGATTGTCCATCCTTCTCCCACAGAGCAGCTGGTGGCCTCAAACTGTGTGTCTTTGGGATTATTGCACAGCTTCTTGCCACTAGGCCATGAGAGCTCCCTAATCTATACTATAGGTTCTAGTTCTTTTATCTTCCAATAAATGTTTCAAGTTCTCTTGCTGTTAGCAAGCAGGTTGTATCATTTACATATCACAAGTTTTAGTGAGTCTGCCTGCTGTCCTGATGCTACATTCTTCCTATAGTCAGCTTCTCAGATTATTTGCTCACCACACAGATTGAATCAGTATGGAATCCGATGGTAAATTTGTTCTGTTAAAATGACTGCCTCTCTTTTTATGTACAGGTTCCATACGAGCATCATTAAGTGTTCTGTAATTCACACTCTTTATAATGTGTTAAGCAATTTATTAGGACCCTCATAGTCAAACGCCACTGCATAGTCAGTGGAACAGATGCACTTCTTTGTGGTGTTCTCTGCCCTCAGCCAAGGTCCATCAGGCATCAGCAATGATGTAGCTTCTTTTTTCTTCCGTGTCCTCTTCTAAATTTACCTTGAGTTTCTGGCCTTTGCCTGTGGATGTACGGCTGCAGCCCCTTTTGAAATATCTTCTGCAGAGTTTTACTTTGCATGCTATTAATGGTATCGCTCAATAATTTCTACAGTTTATTGAACCACCTTTCTTAGAGTGGGCACAGATCTGAATCTCTTCCAACTCACTGACCAAGTGGCTGTCTTCCATATTTCTTGGCATAAACTCGTGAGTGCACTCAGCATTGCATCAGTTTGCTGAAACACCTCAGTTGATATTCTGTCAATACCTACATCTTGGTATTGCCCTACACCACTGACTTCATGTATCTTGGACTTCTTCCCACTTTACATTTAGTTCTTGGTCATATGTTATCTTCCGAGGTGGTTGATCATTGACCAGTTACTTCTGGAATAGTGACTCTGTGTATCCCTTTTGTTTCCTTTAGATTCTTCCTGTGTTCAGTATTTTGCCCATAGAATCTTTCAGTATTGAAACTTGATATTTGCATTTTCTTTCTTCAGTTCTTTCAGCTTGAGAAATACTGAACATGTTCTTCCCTTTTGGTCTTCTAATTCTAGGTCTTCCATGGCAATGTTTTACTTTGTCTTTTTGAGAAAGAGGCTGGAACGCACAAAAGTCCTGAGTTACAAATCTGTTGTGTGGAGGGTTGAATTGGGCCACTCACTAGATACGCACCTTTAGCATTTTTTGCATGCCTTCTTGCCTTTGAGACTCAAGTAACTGAGTCATGCACTCACCATATTACTGTTCTTCATATAAATATAGTATCTTTATATAGGACTGGCTTAGGGGCTGATAAGATTTTTTTTTATAGGATTGTCTCTGGTAGCACAAAAGGTTAGGTCCTGAACTATTAATAGAAATACTGGCAATTTGAACATACTCAGAAATGTCTTGGATGCAGGGTTTGGATTTAGGGCAGGCCCGTCCCCATGAGTCTGTCATAGTGTTCCATGTCAGAGCAAACTGTAGCCCCAAACCATTGCCTGGCATCCTTGCTCATAAGCTGCAGGCACTGAAGTGAATTTCACTGGGCTGGGGGTGGGGGTGGGGCTAAGAAGAAATGGGGAGAAGAGAAATGTCTTAGGAGAAGGATCCAGTGATTTATTTCCAACATGTTACAACTTTGAAAATCCTGTTGAGCCTAATTGTGCACCCATGAGGTCAAAGAATAGACTCAATGGCAACTAGTTGTCTGTTGGTTTCTGGTTTGGTTGGTTAGGACTTATCACATCATCCCACTGGGGCAGATGAGAATTCTAACTCTACTGTACCCTGACCCTGGATTTTTATCAAGTAATTAAACTCTTCATAGCCACCTGTCAAAGTAGAACAATACTGACTTTGCCCAAGTTGTTTGGAAGATTAAATAAGTTGTTGTTGTTATTAGGTGCTGTTGTGTCAAGTATGATTCACAGTGACCTTATGAACAAAATATCTGAACCCTGCCATATCCTGCACCATCCTCACACTTCCTGACACACAAGAGCCCTTTGCAGCAGTCACCATGTCAATCCATCTGTTAGAAGGTCTTCTTTTCCTTTGCCAATCCTTCACCCTTCCCAGCATCATGTCCTTCTCCAAGGAATAGCACCTCCTGGCAACATGTCCAAAGTATTTGTGGCAAAGCCTCATCACTCTTGCCTCCAAAGAACACTCCGGCTGCATCCTCTCCAAGACATATCTGTTCATTCTCTTGGCCGTCTATGGGATGTTCAGCGCTCTTTTCCAACACCACAGCTCAAAGACATTGATTGAATATGTTAAAAAAATGAAGTCTCTAACACAGAGCTTGTCATGGAACTGTTGCTGAAAAAAAGAGACAAAGAGCAGATTTTAAAAAAAATTATTGTGATTTGTGTGAAAGTTTACAAAGCATATTGTAGCATTTCCCCCTCCTAATCAATTAATCATGCCTATTTTGTTTCATCTTGTTAATTACTATAAACACAATATCTGATCATCCATTCATTCCACATTGACCTTCCCTTCACCCATCCCAATAAAGTGTTCATTGTCCATCCATTAATTTTCTACCTATTTCCCCAATCGTAATAGGTTAGTTCTCTATGTAATCTTTTCTCTAGTTTTAATAGCAGTAGACTTATACAGTATTTGTTCTTTTGTGACTTATTTCACTCAGTATAATGCCTTCTAGATTCTTTCATGTTATGCTGTGTTTTCATGAATTTCTCAGTTTTTCAGTGCGTCTTAGTTCTCCATTGTGTTTGCCTTCAGTAACAAAGAATAAGAAATCATTAAAAAACTCCAGGAAAAATAGAGATGTACAAGGAAGGATGTATACAGCATACTCCTTGATCGGGCAATGAATACTTAAATGGTCATAATAACCCTTGGCTTTTTATTTATTCTTCTTGTCTTTGTTACTAACTGGACATTTCAGTATGAGGCGAATGAAGGCGGTAATCGTGGGCAGCCTTGCCTTGCGGCTGACTCTAAAGGGAGTGGCTCTAACGTATATCATTAGATATGACTGTGAGCTCAAGCAGCTGTGGAATGGTGAAATCTGATGCCTCGCAAAACCTCTGAACCATTCCTTCTTGCAACTAAATTGACAAAGAATGCCATGTCCTTTCCATGCTTCAGTTGTTCCATGACTCCACATCGCCTGTGGGATAAAATGTAAGCCTTTCTAGCCCAATGTTAAAAGGCCTCTGACCCTTTCCTGATTGCGGGTCAACAGGGTTTACCCATTCGCACCGTGTTGTTCATTCCGTTCCCAACATCTAGGCATTTCAGATCACACCCCTCTCCTTCACGCCTGCTCGCCTCTGCACATAGTCTTCTCTTTGCCTGGAATGCTTTCCTCTCATTCTTCAGCCTGGAAAAATCCCACTCATCTTACAAAGACCAGCTGACCTGTTTGAGAAGGTTCCCTCCCACCTCCTTGAGCACCTGGTAAAAAACTGTTACAGTCCTGAGCTCGGTGCCTGACAAGCAGAGGGGCTTTAAATGTTTGTCAAAGAAACACATGACTGAAATCCTGAGTAAAACTCTAGGTCACTAAAAAAAAAATAAATCATCCTGTTCTTCCCACAGATCCAGACTGCACAGTCAGCCTCCAAACTTCCCACACATGTTAAAAATTTTTGTCTTTTGCCTTTATATTTGAACAATAGTTTGGCTGAAAATAAAGTTCTTGAGTCACACTTTTCCCCTTGATGACTTTGTAGGTGTTGTGCCATTGTATTTGAAAGCAGGATTGATCCTATCATGGTGATGTCAGAGGCCAGGCTGATATTTTCCCCCTCTTTTTTTAAAAAAAATTTTTTTAACCCCAGGAATCATTTTATTACAATGTGACCCCAGCTCTGGCTTCTCAGGTGTAGGTCAGAGGGTGCTGGCCATCGGTCGCTGAGGAGTGCAGTGGATATAGGGGCAGGCTCACGCCAGGCCAGGAGGGTTGTTGTGGGAGCTGGTCTGGCCTAGGCCAGACTCCTGAGCTTGAGTCTTGAGGTAGTGTCCAGGTCCACACTGGCTGGAGCTGCCAGGATCTGGGCTGCAGCTCCAGTGGGGACACTGTGGAATGGGGGGCGGGGGCGGCAAGGCCTGGAATGCATCCTGTGTAATGAAAGCAGGCTGGGGTGCTCCTCAGGAGCAGCTGGTCCTTTCAGCTTTCTTGATTTCCTCAGAGAAGGCCTCCTTCAGAGTTGAATATGCCTTGTCCAGGTTGTTGTTGATGCTGACGAGGTCAAACAGGCCTGGTTCCTTGATGCTCTCCATGTTGACCTTGGCAGTGGCCAGCCACTTAACGAGGTTCTCCTCTGTCTCCGTGTTCCGGCCTCTCAAACGTTGTTCCAGGATCTCAAGGGAGGGTGCCAGCACGCAGATGTAGAGGGGCCACAGCTCTGTCTTCTTGATGTTCCGCACACCCTGCAGGTCCACATCCAGCACGCAGATCCAGTTCATGGCCTGTACGGCCTGCACAGTGGCTTTGCTTGTCCCATACAGGTTCCCTGAGAATTCAGCATGCTCAACGAAGTCGCCTGCAGCAATGTCTCTCTGCATGGCTTCCCTGGTGACAAAGTAGTACTTTTTGCCATTCTCTTCCCCAGGTCTCAGGTCCCTTTTGGTATGGAACACACTGAAGCCAAAGATATTGCCATACTCTCATAGGAGCTTCTTCAGCAGGGTGCTTTTCCCGGCCCCTGACGGACCACTCAGGACGACTGGTCTTGGTCTTGACATCCCTTTGACTTGGTAGCATAACTTTCTATCCTCCAGGCCCACAAGAGATTCAGTTTCGTCCGAGAGGGTCCAGCCCAGGGCGGGTGCTGCCAGCCTGGCCAGCGGACACTGCAACATACACAGCTCCCAGGCACTAGATCGTCTGCCAGCACTGGCCTGGCCCCCGTGGGCCTATTTGCCCCCTCTTAAGTGATTTGCTTTTTTTTTTTTACTATATTGTTGCTTAAATGTGTAGAAAGGATACGTAACAAACTATACACCATCTTAACAATTTCTATATGTGCAAATAAATGGTATAGATTATATTCTTCAAGTTGACATCCTTGCCAAATCATTCCACCACCATTAACAAACTCAATGACCTTTAAGTAGAAAACAAAAGAAAACTGCTTTTTCAATTTCCTCCTTCCTATAACACTCGTTGGTTTCTATACACTTGTTTGTTTTGTGTAAATTAGAGCATGCAATATTTCGCTTTTACAACTGACTTAGTTAGCTAAGCATGATGTTTTCAAGGTTCCCTTTTGGACAAGGCTTCATTTTCTTTATAGATGAATGCTGCTTTGTTGTGTGTATATACATTTTGAAGTTGGTTCTTTAACTTCAGCTTGAACTTACAGATGAGTAGTTGGTGCTCTGTTCCACAAATCAGCACCTGGCCTAGTTTTTGCAGCTGATATTGAGCTTCTCTAGTGATTCTCTCTACAGATGTAATCGATCTGATTCCTATGCATATCATCCTATGCATACCATCCTATGCATATGTGAAATCCACATATATAGCCTGTGTTTGTGTTTCTTATAAAAAGTATTTGCAATGAAGAAATCATTGAATGTACAGAATGCTATCATTCTATCTCCAGCTTAATTTCGGTCACCAAGTCCATGCTTTCCAACTACTGACCCTTCTTCTCTGTTCACAAACAGGTTTGTTCTAGAGAGGGTAAAAGCAGGCAGCTCCTTGGAGGCCAGGATTCTGAGGCTTCATCTGACACATTTTGGGCATGTTGCAAGGAGAAAGACATCATGCTTGAAAGGGTGGAGAGACAGTGCAAGAGAGGAAGACCTTCAATGAGATGGATTGATTCAGTGACCGGGGTAATGAGGGTAGGTGTGTCAGAGACAATAAGGTCGGCTCAGCATAGAGCAGATTTCAGGGCTATTGTACATAAGGTCACTATGAGTCACAAGTGAGTTGTTGGCACATAACAACAACAACAATAACAACAACATATACCTTTTGTTTATCCAGTCATCTGCTGATGGACATTTAAGTTGTTTCTATGTTTTAGATATTGTGAAAAGCACTGCAGTGAACGCTGGTGTACAGTTTTGTTTGTGTTCCTTCCTTCACTTCTTTTGGGTATATAACTGTGGTTGGCATTTGTTGAGTCACATATTAGCTCTATTTTCAACTTTTTAAGGTACTACTGAAGTACTTTCCACAGTGGTTGTACCATGTTATTTATTCACCAGAAATGGATGAGAGTTCTAGTTTCTCCACAACCTCACCAACACTTGTTTTTGTGGTTTATTTTTATCATTGCCAATCTAGAGAAGGTAAGGAGTTTTTATTTACATCTCCTTAACCGTTTATTATTCAGATTCCAGCTTCTTGAATGATTTGCTCAGCATACAGATTAAATAGTTTGGAGAAAGGATATTGCTCTGTTCAGAGAGCATCTTCTTGGTCTAGGTATAGGTTTCATATGAGCATGATTAGATGTTCTGGGATTCCCATTCTTCTCAATGTTAACCATAGTTTGTTATGATCCACACAGTCAAATGCCTTTTCACAGTCAATCAAACATAAATAGACATTCTTCTAATATTCTCTGCTTTCTGCCAAGATCCATCTCACATCGGGAATAACATTCCTCATGCCACAACCTCTTCTTTGTCTGTATGCTGAGCAAATCATTCATTAATTTGGACTCTATGAATAAAAATGTTGCATCAGGATAAGAGGAAGACTCATTAACAACTTGTGTTATGCACATGCAATGACCTTGCTTGCTGAAAACAAGAACTTGAAACGCTTGCTACAGAAGATCCAAGACTGCAGCCTTCAATATGGATTACATACTAACATTAAGACAAAAATCCTCACTGGACTGATAAGGAAACATCATGATAGATGGAGAAAAGATTTAAATTACCAACAATTTCACCTTGCTTGGGCCTACCATCAACACCCTTGGAACCAGCAATCAAGAAATCAAAAGATGTATTGCATTGAGAAAGTCTGTTGTTAAGGATTTCTCTAAAGTACTAAGTAGCAAAGATGTCATTTTGAAGACTAAAGAGTGCCTAATTCAAGTCATAGTGTTTTCAGTCACTTGACTATGCATTAGAGAGCTGGAAATGGAATAAGGATGCAGAAGAAGAATTGATGTCTTTGAGTTGAGGTATTGGAGAAGAGTTCTGAATATACTATGGATTACCAAGAGAAGAAAAATAAGTATTTCTTAGAGAAGCAGCAGTCAGAGTGCTCCTTAGAGGTAAGGATGGTAAAGTTTCCTCTCATATATTTTGCGCTTGTTGCTAGGAAAGGCTATTCCTTGGAAACAGACATCATGCTTGGCAAGGAGGAAGATCAGCACCAGAAAGGAAGACCCTCAATGAGATGAATTGACACAGTGATGACAGCAATTGGCTCAGATAAATCACTGATAATGAGAATAGTGCAGAACAGGTCAGGGTTCAAATCTGTTGTTCATAGGGTCAGTGTAAATCATACTGTACACACCTAACAACATTAACAACAATATCAGTGAAGTTTAGCACTTTTCACGTGCTTGTTGGTCATTTGAGTGTCCTCTGGTGATATTTTTGCCCATTTTTTTATTTGACTGTTTGCTATTTTCTTGTTAAAATGGACAAGCAAGCATCTTTAGATTATGTACGTTTGTATCTATAGTTGACAACTTTAATTTTTTCTCCATCATGATGATGCCTATTGAAATAAAGGTGAAGACTTTTTTTTTATATTAAGATGTAAGTCATACATGGAAAGCTGTAGTGTTTGATCTTCTGCAATCAGTGCTTCAAGTTATCTTCAAGTTCAACAAGCAAGTTTGTATCATCTGCATAGTTAAGTTTGTTGATGAATCTTCCTCTAATCCTGATACCACATTCTTCTTTATGGAGTCCGGCTTCTCAAATCATTTCCTCAGCATACCAACTGATGCCACATTCTTCTTTATGGAGTCCGGCTTCTCAAATCATTTCCTCAGCATACCAACTGAATAGGTGTGGAGAAAGAATACCACCCTGATGGACCACTTTCCTGATTTCAAACCATGCAGGGTTCCCTGGTTTTGTTCAGATAACAGCTTCTTGTTCTATATATCGGTTTTTCATTTTTACAATTAAGTGTTTTAGGATTCTTATACTTCTCAGTGTTAGCCATATCTTGTTAAGATCCACAAAGTCAAAAGCTTTTGTATGTTCAATAAAACACCAGTAAACATCTTTCTGGTATTCTCTGCTTTCAGCCAAGATACATTTGACACCAGCAATGAAATCCCTCCTTCCGCAGCCTTTTTGGAATCCAGCTTGAATTTCTGGCAGTTCCCTGTCAATGTACTTACTAATCAATGATTTCATTTTACTTGGATCCACAATCAAGAAGCATGGTAGTAGCAGCCTGGATCTCAAAAGATGTGTTGCATTGGGAAACTCTGCTGCCAAGCACCTCTCCAAAGTGTTAAAGACCAAGGCTATTAGTTTGAAGACTAAAGTGCATCTGATCTAAGCCCTAGTATTTTCCATTTCTTCTGAAAGTTGAACAATGAATAAGAATGACTGAAGAAGAATTAATGCTCTTGAACTATGGTGTAGTGAAAAATATGGACTATGCCATGGATTGCCAAAAGAAGAGACAAATCTGTCTTGGAAGAGGGGCAACTAGAGTGTTTCTTGAGGCAAGGATGGTGAAATTTTGTCTGACATACTGTGGGCATGTTGTCAGTAGGGATCAGTCCTTGGAAAAAGACCTCATGCTGGGAAAGGTAGAGGCATCAGAGAAAGAAAGGAAGACTTTAAACAAGAAGGATTGACATAATAGCTGTAACAATGCGCTTGAGCAGGTCAGAGGTGGTAAGGTGGGCACATGATCCGATGGGGTTCTAATCTGTTACTGATAGGATCACTATGAATCATAGCTAACTTGATGGCACACAGCAACAACACTATCCCTCAGTCTATCCGTCCATCCATCATCCATCCATCCATCCATCTCCCTTCCTCTCTCCTGCCATTCTTTCTCCCTCCCACCTTCCTTTTTTCCCTTTTTTATTTCTATCACGTTAAAATCTTATCTGGTATATGATTCTGTGACTTAATCTTTTTGTCTAAATGACTAAATGATTCTTCCTTAACTCTGAAATCTAATAATTTTACTAGAACATTTCTTAGTATCGATCATTCTCAGTCCATTTTTCTTTATCTCAGTAGTTTTTTTAAATCAATCTTCTTTTTCTCCGAGATACATTTAAAAAAAAATACTTTCCTGTCTTATGTCTTAGAATACTTGCTTGGTAAGAGATCTGAAATAAGCAAAATACTTCTGAGAAAAAAAAAGTGAGGTGGGAGGCATAGCAGTCCCAGACAGCAAAACCTACTACACAGCAGTTGTAACCAAAAGAGTATGGTACTGGTACAATGACAGGCTCATAGACCAATGGAACAGAATTGAGAACCCAGAAATAGACCCAGCTATCTATGGTCAATTGGTATTCGACAAGGAAATCAAAGCTACCAAATGGGGAAATGACAATCTCTTCTACAAATGGTGCTGGCAAAACTGGACTTCCACCTGCAGAAAGCCGAAACCGGATCCATATCTCACACCACGCACAAAAATCAACTCAAGGTGGATCAGAGACTTGGGAGCAATGCCCAAAACCATAAAGTTCATAAGAGACAAACTAGGATCAGACTTAGAAGTGCTAGCCCAAGGTATAAAGAGTCTGCCAAATATAGCCAGAAATGCACAATCTGAAGAGGATTAAAATTTATGAATGGAACCTTTTAAAGATTAAATCCATGTGTGCATCAAAATGTTTCCCTAGAGGGTGAAAAGAAAACCTACCGAGAACAAACATTTGGTAATAACATCTCAGACAAGAGTCTTATAACTAAAGTTTACAGAAAACTCCCGGGCCTCCACAAGAAAAAGACTGATAACCTAGTTACAAAATGGGCAAAAGACATGGAAAGAATTTTTGCAGAGGAAGATATTTGAATGACCAACAGACACATGAAGAAATGCTCAAAATCACTGGCAATAAGAGAGACGCAAATCTAAAGCACAATGAGGTACCATCTCACTTCAGTAGCAGTGGCAAGGTTTAACAGGGCAGCAAGTAATAAATGTTGGAGAGGATATGGAAAGAAAGGAACTCATATATTGTTGGTGGGATTGTAAAATGCTATAACCATTCTGTAAGACAGTGTGGTGCTTCCTCAAAAAGCTGAACATAAGAGAGATCCAAGATGGCGGCGGAGGCAGAGACAGCGTGGTGAGCTGCGGGAGCAGCGAACCACTTAAAGCAGGGCCATTATGGCCTTCCACAGACTTCGGCTTATTGACAATTGAACACTTAAACAGTTGATGACTGGCCCTCAGTGAAGATCGAGGCTCAACAACAGGAATTCAAGGATTCCCAAGGAGAAATGGGTGAGTCTCATGGCTCCCAACCCCCCACCCCTGCAGAGCCTGTGCTGCGCCGCACAGCTGCTGCAGCTCCATGAGGCTTCCACAGCCAGAACCAATGGATTCCCTCACCCAGGATGGATGCTGGGCACCGCCCTCCTCAAGACTGGTACAGCGAAGCCACCACACTGCCGCAAGGTGGACTTG
>NW_006399902.1:4948024-4957890 GCF_000299155.1 Elephantulus edwardii | reverse complement strand
TCCCCACTGGACCCTCATCATTTCCTTCACCTGCTCCCCCCACCGACCAAACTGTGCAGCTCTGCAGCTGCATCCTGGCCCATCCTCACCCTTCTGTCCCCAACCCTCACCTCCTTGTATCCCCAGTATGTTTTTCCCAATAAAAATAAATTTAAAAAAAAGAAAGCTGAGCATAGAAATTCCATATGATCCAGCTATTCCACTATTTGGAATATACCCTGAGAAAATAAGAACTGAGGCACAAATGGAGACTTGTACTCCAATGTTCGTAGCAGTGTTATTCACCATCTCAAGAACATGAAAATAGCCCAGATGTCTAACCACAAACGAATGGATTGAGAAATTATGGTGCATTCATACACTGTGGGAGCAATGATTCTGTAAATTATTATCTAACTTGGGAGGGAGTGGAGAGCATTATGCTGAGTGAACTAATTCAGTCCCACTAGGACAAATACTGTATAAAACCATTATTGTAGAATGAGTATAAGCATCTAAGGGGGGGTGGAAGCAGAAGGATGAGAATGTGTAGGGAGTGGGGGGAATAGTCATCAGGTTGTACAATTTGATGGGTGGGAGAGGGGGAGGGAAATTGGAAGAATCTGTTATGGAAAACAATGTATTAGAATTTTGTAAATACACTAGTAAAATAGTAATAATAATAATAAAGAATAATATTTGCTTGGTGTCATTATTTGGATTTAGTTCTTGAGACTTTTGTTATATGGCTGCAAGAATAGTGAAGCTTTGTCTTTCATACTTAGGACATATAGATGTTGTTGTTGTTAAGTGCAGTCGACTCATAGGTGACTCATAGCGACCCTATGAATGAAAGACCTGAACACTTGTATAACTTTCATCGTTTCTCCAAGTTCATAGTGTTTCCAGAGGCAAGCTATTTCAGAAGCGGATGCCACTCCCGCTTCCAAGCTTGTTTTAATTGGGGAGCTCTAACAAACACTGTCCACCATGGGTAACCATTATCGCTTTTGACACTTCAGTGTCACAATGTTTAGCATCACAGCAACCTCGAGTTACCTCTGTACAGCAAATGGATAGACCAGTGCTATACCACTTAGAGGAATGTTTGACCAAAAGCAATTAAAACCAGGCCTGAGGGTCACAGATTAAAATCACCCACCTTGGGCTTGGTAGCATCACTTTCTATTCACTAGGCCAACAGAGCTCTCTCGTTATTATTGTTGTTAAGTGCTATTGAGTCGTAAACAACTCATTAGTGACCCTGTGAACAAACGACTTGAACACTTGTATAACTTTCATCACTTCTCCAAGTTCATAGAGTTTCTGGAGGCAAGCTATTTTGAAAGTGGATGCCACTTCTGCTTAGGCGAGGCTTTCTTGGAAGGGGATATTGTGCTTGGAAAGATGGAGGGTCAGTGAAGAAGAGGAAGACCCCCAAAGAGATGGATTGACACAGTGATTTCAGCAATTGGCTTGAGTGTGTCTGAGATGATGAAGATGACACAGAATAGGGCAGGGTTCAGGTTGGCTGTTCATAGGGCCACTATGAGTGAAACTCAAAAGCACCTAACAACAACCACAAAATATGGACCCTCTTTAATTTTTCCTTTTATCATGTAAATGTAACAAATGAAACATGTCCTTGGAGAGGGACATCATGGGTGGAAGGACAGTGCAAGAGAGGAAGACCCTGGGTTAGATGGATTGACTCAGTGACTAGAAGTAATGGGGATAGGTGTGTCAGAGACAATAAGGTTTGCTCAGGATAGAGCAGGGTTCAGAGCAGTTGTACATAGGGTTGCTATGAGTCACAAGTGACTAGGTGGCATATAACTATAGCAACAACATTTTTGCATTTTCTTTTCCCCGTTTCTAGACTCTCTGTCCTTGTATTTCTGCAATCCCTTTTCTGTTGTGCTGCCTTCAATGCAGCCTTTATGTTTTGTGCTGTCATTTTCATCTGCTTTTTCCTGAATCCTGACAGTTTCTGTTTTTATTTCAATTTGCCATCTTGTCGTTATTCCCATGAGCTTTTCTATCTCTTTTGTCTTCTTGTTTAGGGAAGTAAATGCTTTATTTTGTTTTGAATCTGATGAATGTTCTTTGTTTTTTTGGTTGGATTCTTCTCTTTTCTTTCTTGTTTTTCTCACCTTTGAAAAGCTTTTTTTACTGTGATTTGAGTGAAAGTTTAGCAGATTGGAATTCCACTCAATCATTCATACATGTTTTGTTTTAAGACATTGCTTACGATCCCCACACTGTAACAATACTTTGCCCCATAGATCTTGTTTTCAGTTGTGCGCCTACCCTCCCTTCCTGCCTTCTGAACTTGATCCTTGATTGAATGCTGCCTTTTTGCTTATATATCATTACATTGTCCTTTTGATTCTTGCAGTATCTATGTATAGAGCTTGATGTTCACTACTCACATTTGAATGGTGCAAATTTTCCCCGAATTAGCTGTTTTCCTTTCTCCTTATTACCTCTATTTAAAAACCCATGAAAGTAGGCAGCATGGTGCTGGAGACCAGTTTGAAAGTCATCCACAGAAGCTGGTTCTACAGAAGCTGTTGGCTGGAATGGGGGAGCTGTAGGGTGGAATGTTGATTTGCTAAGGGAAGGTTGGAACTGGCATCTGCTTCCAAAAATGGCTTTGCTCCGGAAACTCTATGAACAGTGCTCAGGTCTTTTGTTCATAGGGTCGCTATGACTTGTATATGACTTGACGGCACTTAACAACAATAACAATGACAGATAGAGCTATGTTGGCCTAGTGGACAGAAAATTATGCTACCAAACCCAAGGTGAGTGATTTTAATCTGCGTCACTCAGGCCTGGTTCAAATTATTTTTGATCATTCTTCTAAGTGGTATAGCACTGGTCTGTGCATTGCTGTACAGAGGTAACTCGTGGTTGCTGTGATGCTAAACACTTTGACACTGATGTGCCAAATGCAGTAGTGGTTGCCCATGGTGGACAGTGTTTGGTGGATCTTCCCCAATTAAAACAAGCTTGGAAGCAGGAGTGGCATCCAACAGGACTCAGGTCTTTCATTCATATGGTCTCTATGAGTCATCTATGACTTGAAGGCACTTAACAACAACAACAACAACAACCATCTTATTACTGGAGGTTGAGCGTGGGTTCTTTGAGCCTTTACTTCTCTCTCTTCTTTTTTATATTTTCTTTTACTATGCTTTAGGTAAAAGTTTGCAGACCAAATTAGCTTCCGTTGGACGTTGTTACTGTTGCTAGATGCTGTCAAGTATGACCCATAGTGACCCTATGAACGACAGATCTGAACTCTGTCCTATCCTGTACTGTCCTCACACTTCCTGACATAGCAGAGCCTTTTGTGGCCATCACTGTGTCAATACACCTGGTTGAGTCTTCCTCTCTTTAACCTACCCTCCATCTTTCCAAGCATCATGTCCCTCTCCAAGTAATAACCCCTCCTAGCAACGTGCCTAAGTGATGAGACAAAGCTTTAAGATCTTTGCTTCCAAGGAGCACTGTGTCTGCATTTTCTCCAATATATATTTGTTTGTTCTTTTGGCAGTCTAGGGGCATTCAGTACCCTTTTCCAATACTATAGCTCAAAGGCATCAATTCATCTTCTGTCATCCTCATTCTTTATCCAGCTCTCAAATACATAGCAAGTGATCCGAAAGATCATGGCCTGAATTAGATGCACCTTAGTCCACAAACTGCCATCATTGCTCATTAATAATCTGGAGAGGTCCCTGACTGGAGACTTTCCTAGTATAATATATCTCCTAATTTCCAACTGTTGGTCCCAAGGGTGTTTATTGTGGATCCAAGCAAGATGAAATCATTGACAAATTCAATCTTTTCTCCAGCTATAATGATGTTACCTATTGGTCCAGTGGTAAGAATTTTTTATTTTCTTGATGTTGTGATGCAGATGCAGAAATAGTGAATAATATCCTTTAAAAGTTGAGGCATGAAATGTATGAAGCATGAGTGTTGGAAAACTAGAAATTGTGAAAAATGAACTGGAAAAATAATGAATATCATATTCTAAGGCATTAGTGAGATGAGATGAACTAGCTTTGGCCACTTTGAATCTGATAATCACATGGTATGCTAAGCTGAGAATGAAAAACAGAAGAAGAAAGAAAAAAATAGAAGAAGCATGGTGTTAATGTTCATAGTCAAAAGTCAGTTTCCAGTTCTGTTCTGCATTACAATGTTGTGAGTGATAGGATATTATCCATATGCATACAAGATAGACCTATTAATATGACTATTATTCAAATATTATTCAAGAATGGGAATCCCAGAGCACTTGATTGTGCTCATGCAGAACCTATACCTGGATCAGGAGGCTGTTGTGTGAATGGAGCAGGGAAACACTGCATGGTTTGAAATTGGGGAGTGTGTTAAGGTATTCTCCCTTCATACCTATTCAATCTGTATGCTGAGCAAATTATCTGAAAAGCTGGACAGTATAAGGAGGAGTGTGGCATCAGGATTGGAGGAAGGCTCATCAACAACCTACATTATGCAAATGATACTTTACTTGCTGAAAGTGAGGAGAGCTTGAAGTACTTGTTGAAGATGATCAAGGAATGCAACCTTCAATATGTATTGCATCTCAATGTCAGGAAAGCAAAGATTCTTGCCACTGGACCAATAGGCAATGCCATGATGGATGGAAAGGAGATTGAAACTGTCAACAGCTTTATCTTGCTTGGATCCACAATTAACACCCTTGGTACAAGCAGTCAGGAAATAAGGAGATGCATTGCACTGGAAAAATCTGCAGTTAAGGACCTTTCCAATGTATTGAGGAGTAGTAGTGTCAGTTTGAGGACCTAGGTGCACCTGATTCAGATTCAGGTGGTAGTCTTTCCGATTACTAGCTATGCATCTGAGAGCTGGACAATGAATAATGTTGGAGAATAGCACTGAACATCCTATGGATGGCCAAGAGAATGAACAGATATGTCCTGGAGAGGGTGCATCTGGAGTGCTCTTTGGAGGCAAGAATGAGGAATCTTCACCTCCCATTCTTTGGACGTGTTGCTAGGAAAGACTATTCCTTGGAGAGGGTCATGATGCTGCGAAGGGTGGAGGGTCTGTGAAGGAGAGGAAGACCCTCAACCAGGTGGATTGATAAGGTGACTGCTGCAATGGGCTCTAGTGTGTCAGGAAGTGTGAGGATGGTGCAGGATTGAATAGGTTTCAGATCTTTTGTTCATAGGGTCGCTATGAGTTGTGCTCAACTTAATGACACCTCACACCAACAACTACAACTACTACTATAATTTGCTTCTACAGCTAAAGCCAAAGAGGAAAAAATTGAAAATTTTTGCCAAATCTTGCAGTCTGAAATGGACCAAACATGCAATGAAAATGCATTAATGATAATTAATGACTGGAATGCAAAAGTTGGATACAGTGAAGAAGGAATGGTAGTTGGAAAGTATGGACTTGGGGAGAGAAATGAGGCTGAAAATAGAATGATCAAATTTTGTTCATTGGGTAGTTTGTCTACAAAGTGGCCCAATAACACTGATTGCACCCTATTCCCCACAATGTGTCATTGCTCTTCCCATTTCCCCTGGGTTTTTTGTTTCCTTTTTTCTTAATTTTCTACCCCTTCCTGCCTTTTCACCTATCCTTTTGGGCAAATACCATCTTTTTTATCTCATATAATTGACTGTTCTGTGGAACAGTCTCCTCTCAGGTATTATTGTGTATTTTATGGGCCTGTTATTTGGCTGAAGGGTGGTCTCTGTGAGTGACGTCAGTGGTAAGTAACAAGGGTGTTTTAAAGCCAGTCTCCTCAGACTCGTAAGTCTGGTCTTTTTTGTGTGTTTGATTTTTTGTTTTACATTTTCCTCCTGCGCTGCCTGGAACCCTCTGTTGTGATCCAGCCAGGACGGTTGGTAGTGAAGGTCAGACGTCAGGTAGTTTCTCTGATTGTATAGGCTGTGGTACAGGGAGTCTATTAGTCTGTTGGACTAATTGTTCCCTTGAGTCTTTGGTTTTCTTTCTCCCCTTTTCTTTAGTAGGAAGAGACTGACAGTGGTATCTTAGATGGCTGCTCACAAGCTTTTAAGATCCCAGATGCTACTTAAGCAAGTAGGATGCAAAACATTGTTTTTATTGAGCTATAGTGTGCCAATTGATGTCCACTAACTCTAAGTAAGACCCTATTTTTGAGTTTATGAGCTTCATCTTATGAGATGTTTGGTTTTACCTAAGACATTTCTGTTACTCCTTATGTGCTTTGTTGTTTATTTTATATACATGCAGCACTTTCAGTTATGTATGTAGACTGTTGTTGTTATGTGCCGTTGAGTCTCTTGCAACCCATAGTGACCCTATGGAAAAGCCCTGAAACCTGCTCTATCCTGTGTCAACTTTACCATCTATGACACACCTACCCTTAATACACCAGTCACTGAGTCAATCCATCTCACTGATGATCTTCCTCTCTTGCACTGTCCCTCCACCCTTCCAAGCATGATGTCTCTCTCCAAAGACTGGTCCCACTTTGCAACATGCCCAAAGTATGTCCGAATAAGCCTCAGAATCCTTGCATCCAAGGAACATCCTGTTTTCACCCTCCCAAGAATGAACTTGTTTGCTCTCCTGGCAGTTCATGGAATATTCAACACTCTTCTATATCACTACAACTCAGAAGAATCAATTCTCTTTCTATCATTCCTAGTCACTGTCCAACTCTCTGACACATAGCAAGCAATTGCAAAGACTATGGCCTGCATCAGGCACACCTTAGTCTCTAGACTGATGTTGCCCTTCAGTACTCTAGAGAGGTCCCTGACTTTCCTAATGTAATTCGACTTTGACTTCCTGGCTGCTAGTAACAAGAGTGTTGATTGTAGAGACATGCAAACTAAAGCTGTTAACAATCTCAGTCTCTTCACTACCCCCCATCATGATTCTCCCAGTGGTGAGAATCTTTGTTTTCTTGATATTGAGCTTCAACCAGTATTGAAGGCCTGCAGTCCTTGACTTTCTGTAGCTAGTGTTTCAGGTCTTCCTCAGTTTCAGCAAGCAGGGTGTGTCATTTGCATAATACAAGTTGTTGATGAATCTTCCTCCAACCCTGATGTCACGTTCTTCATCATACAACCCAGCTTCCTAGATGATTTGTTCAGCATATAGATACGGAAATCAAATACATCCCTGGAGTACACCCTTTTTGATATTTAACCATGCAGTGTTTCCTTGTTCTCTGTTCTGACAACTGCTTCCTGGTCCAAGTATAGGTTTCGCATAAGCACAATCAAATGTTTTGGGATTCCCATTCTTCTCAGAGTCAGCCACAGTTTGTTGTGATCCACACAGTCAAATGACTTTGCGATGAAACACAGATAGACATTCCTCTGGTACTCTCTGCTTTTAGACAAGATCCATCTAACATTAGGTATAATATCTAGTACCACAGCCTCTTCTAATCACAGCCTGCACATATGGCAGTTCTCTGTTGATTCAAGTCATTTTTTTTATAAATTTTTTATAAATTTCAGCAGATACTTGCTTGCATGTGATATTAATGATATTGCTTAATAATATCCACACTCTGTCAGATAACCTTTCTTTCAAATGGGAACAAATATAGATCTCTTCCAGTCAGTTGTCCTTCAGATTTCTTGGCACAACTTAGTGAGTGCATCCAGGGCAGCGTCTGTTTATTGAAATATCTGTTTATTGGTCTGCCATCAATTCCTGGGACCTTGTTTTTTGCCAATTCTTTCTGAGCAGTTTGAACTTCTTCCTTCATCACCACACGTGGGAAGCCAAATTTCATACTAAATATTTATAATAAACCAAATGCTATATCAGGATATGAGGGAGGCATGGACACAAGCTGGAATTCACCTTGAAGCACCAAGGCAGACCTTAGGTGTTCACATGGGTAAGCGCTAAGGCATACTTTAAGCATTTACAAAATTCTTGTATTCTATTTCCTAACCCCTCCTTCCTGAGTCAAGCATAAGGTTTTCAATAGAAAGAGTTTATTTTTTTGTGATTTGCTTCCTGGCAATTTTTAATAAAGGCCCAGGAAAGCTGGATTTAGCTTAGAGTTTGCTTCAGTTGTTCTAACTGCTCACCTCCTGCTTTACTTCTCTGTTTTTATTATACACCCTTAGCGTTCTGTCTCTTTTTTTAATTCTTTACCCTCAGTTGACAACAACCACAGGCTCTTGCTTATACCTTTTTTCATGAAATTCTTCTGTATCAGCCAATTCCTTTTGGTACAGTGACTCTGTATATTTCTTCCATCTTCTTTTTAAATGATCCTGGATCATTTAATATTCTGCCTAAACATCTTTAAGTATTACAACTCGAAGCTTGAATTTGTTCTTCAAATCCTTCAGCTTAAGAAATGCTGAGTAAGTTTGGCCCTTTTGATTTTCTGACTCCAACTCTTTGAACATTTCATTACTTTGTCCTCCCAAGTTACCCTTTGAAATCTTCTGTTCGGCTCTTTATTTTCTTTATTTCTTCCCTTTTCTGACATCTATCTTGATCTTTTCTTCCTCTTCTTTTTACTGACCTTTTGCATTCTTCCTGAATGATATTCTTGATATCCTCCCACAGCTCATCTGGGCTTCACTCATTGGTGTTCAAGACTCAAAAGTGTTCTTGAGATGGTTTTGAAATTCAAGTGGGATAGACTTATGGTCACATTTTGGTTCCTGTGGATTTTATTTCATTTTCCTTAGCTTCAGCTTGATATGAGTAGTTTGTGGTCTGTTCTACAATCAGCCCCTGGCCTAGTTTTCACAGCTGAAACAGCTTCTCCAGCATTTCTTTCCACAGATGTAATCAGTTTGATGCCTATGCATGCCATCAAGTGATCTATATTTATAGGTGACTAAGCTCCCACCTGCATTCCAGTATCCCTTTAGCATACCTATTTACCAGTGTGTGTGTTTGTTGATGCTATGGCTACAGGATTATCATTGTTACGGTAATTACCATAGTTGCCCTTTATTCTTTTTTTTCCCCATTTAAAAAAAAAAATCTTTATATTGTGCTTTAAGTAAAGGTTTACAGAGAAGACTGATTTTCCTTTCAATTATTTATACAGATTTTTGGTTTTGTCTTTTTAAAACTTAATAGTTTATTTACAAAATTAAAATACATTGTTTTTCACATTAGATTCTTCCAATTTCCCTTATCTCCTTGTGGGGGGAGGGTTAATAATGGGGTTGCCCTTTATTCTTACAATCCTCTCAGTGTCTTCCTTTGGTTATATTTCGGTGACCTACCCCATATTGGGTATTGTCTGTTCCCTGACCATTGTTAGTGTGTATGTCCCATCTATTGGTGTTGTGTACCATTGAGTCAGAACCGACCGATAGCTGACCCTTCAGCAGGTTTTCAGAGGAAGTTAATCGCATGGGAGGAGATTTCCCATCCTTCTCCCACCAAGTAGCTGGTGGCCTCAAACCGTGTGCCTTTGGGATTGCAGCACAGTTTCTTGCCACTGGGCCACAGAGCAATTTTCCTTTCTTTCCTCTTCCAACTCTGGTAACCACTGGTAATTTCTGGGGTTATTTCCCCCCTGTGTGTAAACATTTTAAAAAAATAATAGTGATTTCATATGATATTTGTCCTTTTGTGATGGGCCAACTTGATCCAGCATATGTTCTCCACAGGAGCTGCTGAGCCAGCATCTTGCTATTCTGTATTGTTGTTTGTTGTTGTTATGTGCCGTCGAGTCGTTTGCGACTCATAGCGACCCTATGTACAACAGCCCTAAACCCTGTTCTATCGTGTGCCAATCTCATTGCCTCTGACACCACCATCCCGATTACCCCAGTCACTGAATTAATCCACCTCATAGAGGGTCTTCCCCTCCTGCGCTGTCCCTCCAC